>NC_077229.1:437813164-438113164 GCF_027887165.1 Monodelphis domestica | reverse complement strand
TTCATATATCTGACTACATGCTATATCTCTCCCAGCCCAGTAGCAACTAAGCACCTGGAAGGAAAGGATTGACTTTGTTTTCTCTTCACCCTGAATGCCTGGCATAGAGTAGGTGCTTAATAAATGTTCACAGAATTGACTTTCCTCACAGTAATTCTAAGAGGTAGGAATTATGATCCCATTTTACAGATAAGGAACCTGAAAGTTAAAGAAAGTGACTTATTCAAAATTATACCAGCCAGTCAATAGCCAATAAGGGACCCAAATGTCCTGATGTCTCAGAATGAGAAAAGGCTCTTGAAAATCTCCCTACCTCCTCCTCTCTCCTACCCTGACCTGTCACCTCCAGTCCATAAATAATCATTTAATTCACATCCCACTTGGTATTTCTGCATTTCGGTTCATCATCTTGTCCTCACTCCACCAAACCCTTCTTGCAAACTCACATTGTCTTCATTTGTCTTAAATCTCAGGTTAGTCTAAGTTTCTCCTGCATCTCTACTCAGTCAGCATCTCAGCAGCAACAAAAGCCACCTGCCCTGGCACTGCGGACATTTAAAATGTGTGCAATGCTTTGTCCCAGATCCTGAAAGCTTTATAAATGGCCCCAGTCCCTGGCCTAATGAGATATAATCAACGAAAAGCATTACACCAAAAGAGGAATGGCGGGAAGATCGGGTGTTTGTGTTCATGTTCAGTCAGACCACCTCCACACAAGGGTTCATGGGTCAGTGATGTCGGGCCACTAAAGGTGAATTTCTAGGAGAGGGAAGACCCTGTGAAATTTCTTCCTTCCCCCTGGATGAGTGGAAAGGAGGGGGAAAAAGAGCAGGTGCTCTCATAGGTCACTGCTCCAGGTAAATGGTCCTGGTTCCTGGAGGTAAAACTCAAGGGCACAATTATTTAGAGCTGCCAGCGGTCTTAGACGAAGGACGGCTAGTTTAGCACCCAGAATAGAAATAAATGCCTCTGCCTCAGATGTCCAGCCTTCGGGATTATTGACCTGGTTCAGGACATAAAGAATGAAATTTTGAACGCCTGGACACAGTCTTCACAAAATCACTTCCCTTTTCTTTATTCCAAGTAAGCTTTCTAGAAGAAACGGTTTAGTTCCAACAACTGGAAAACCCAAAGTCCCAGGCAAATCAGTTGGTCTGTAGTATTAACAATTAAGGATAAAGAGAAGGATTTGCACAAGGCCTGACAACAAGTTAACAGCAGAACCTAAAGCAGTTAGTGTTGAAATGGACACTTCCTAGCTGTGTGATCCTGGACAACTCACTTAACCTTTCTCAACCTGTTTCTCAACTGTAAAATGGGAATAATAATAACATCCATCTTACAAGGTTGATGCAGAGATCAAATAAAATAAAATGTATAAAGAGATTTTGAAACTTTAAAGTGACATATATGCTATCTTTTATTATTATTCATCGCAACAGGAAACCACATCTCCAGTCACAATTCTAGTCTTCCTTCCTCTCTCTCTCTCTCTCTCTCTCTCTCTCTCTCTCTCTCTCTCTCTCTCTCTCTCTCTCTCTCTCTCTCTCTCTCTCTCTCTCTCTCTCTTCCTTCTGTCCTTCCTTCCTTCCTTCCTTCCTTCCTTCCTTCCTTCCTTCCTTCCTTCCTTCCTTTCTTTCTTTCTTTCTTTCTTTCTTTCTTTCTTTCTTTCTTTCTTTCTTTCTTTCTTTCTTTCTTTCTTTCTTTCTTTCTTTCTTTCTTTCTTTCTTTCTTTCTTTCTTTCTTTCTTTCTTTCTTTCTTTCTTTCTTTCTTTCTTTCTTTCTTTCTTTCTTTCTTTCTTCTTTCTTTCTCTCTCTCTCTCTCTTTCTCTCTTTCTCTCTTCTCTCTCTCTCTCTCTCTCTCTCTCTCTCTCTCTCTCTCTCTCTCTCCCTTTCTCCCTTCCTCCCTTTCTCCCTTTCTCCCTTTCTTCCTTCTTTCTTCCTTCCTTCCTTTCTTTCTTTCTTTCTTTCTTTCTTTCTTTCTTTCTTTCTTTCTTTTCTTTCTTTCTTTCTTTCTTTCTTTCTTCTTTCTTTCTTTCTTTCTTTCTTTCTTTCTTTCTTTCTTTCTTTCTTTCTTTCTTTCTTTCTTTCTTTCTTTCTTTCTCTCTTTCTTTCTTTCTTTCTCTCCTTTCTCTCTCTCTCTCTTTCTCTCTCTCTCTTTCTCTCTCTCTCTCTCCCCTTTCTCCCTTTCTCCCTTCCTCCCTTCCTCCCTTCCTCCCTCCCTCCCTCCCTTCCTCCCTTCCTCCCTTCCTCCCTTTCTCCCTTTCTCTCTTTCTTTCTTTCTTTCTTTCTTTCTTCTTCTTTCTTCTTCTTTCTTTTCTTTCTTTCTTTCTTCTCTCTTTCCTCTCTTTCTCTCTTTCCTCTCTTTCTCTCTTTCTCTCTCTCTCTCTCTCTCTCTCTCTCTCTCTCTCTCTCTCTCTCTCTCTCTCTCTCTCTCTCCCTTTCTCCCTTTCTCCCTTTCTCCCTTTCTCCCTTTCTCCCTTCCTTCCTTCCTTCCTTCCTTCCTTCCTTCCTTCCTTCCTTCCTTCCTTCCTTCCTTCCTTCCTTCCTTCCTTCCTTCCTTCCTTCCTTCCTTCCTTCTTCATACTATCAGTTCCAAGGGAGAAGAACAGTAAAAGCTAGGCAACTGGGGTTAAGTGACTTGCACAGGATCACACAGCTAGGAAGTGTCTAAGGTCAGATTTGAGCCCAGGATCTCCTGTCTCCAGGCCTGGCTCTCTTTCCTAGTTGTCCCTCCAATACCTTTTCCAATATACTTCTCACCACCCCTATGACTTACCCTTCCAAAACAACTCTCCCTGGCCAGCATTTCCCTATACAAATTGTCTCCTTCTCCTTGGAAATCTCTACCTGTTGAGTACATCAGGGCCTTGGGGTAGCAGCATGAGTGCTGCCTAGGGGATGGAGAGAGCAAAGTGGCATGGTAGGAAGATGCTGAGAGTAGATTCCACGACAGGAAACTTCTCAAAGCATCATCGTAAAGGCCTTGATCCCCAAAAGATGGGTTTTTGTTCTTGGGAGAAGTGTCGGGGTCCTCAAAGGCACTTTTCAGTTTTACAAATGCAATCTTTCTTTTTCCTCTTAATTCCATGCCCAGTTCCTGCCCATTTGTACTGTCTGTAACCTGCTACTGATAGACTAGCTCTCTGGACTGACTGACTGGCAATCGATATCCTTTGGTTTCTCTTGTGTGGATGGTTAGGTCAAACTCTTTTGAGTGGAGTTGTTCATCATTCAATCATTTCAGCTTTGTCAGACTCTTTGTGACCCCATATGGGTTTGTTTGGGTTTTTTAGGTAAAGATACAGGAGTGGGTTGCCATTTCCTTCTCCAGCTCATTTTACAGATGAGGAAACTGAGGCAAGCAACATTAAGTAATTTGCCCCAGGTTATATAGCTAGTTAATGTCTGAAACTGAATTTGAATTTGGGTCCTCCTGAGTCCAGGGCAGCTAAGTGGTACAGTGGATACAGCGTCCAGCCTGAGTCAGAAAGATTCACCTTCCTGAGTTCCAATCTGGCTTCAGACACTTACTAGCTATATGATCATGGGTGAGTCATTCAATCCTATTTTCCTCAGTTTCCTCATCTATAAAATGAGCTGGAGAAGGAAATGGCAAACCACTCCTGTATCTTTACCTAAAAAAAAACAAACAAACCCATATGGAATCACAAAGAGTCTGACACCACTGAAAAAATGACTGGCTGACCTCCTGACACCAGGGCCTGTCAGGTTGGTTTTTTTTTTATCTGCCCCTTTTACATGTAGGGAGGCAGGTTTTTCACTGGCCTTGTGCTGCTGCTGTACAGAGCGCATCAGGTGGCACTTGTTCTACTAGTTCATGGCTTAACCATGGAAGCACTTGGTGGCCTTACAGTGTCTGCCAAGGGATGTTCCATGCTCAGATATTCTGGGCTGATTTCTCTTATTATTATTTTAAACCCCTACCTTCCGTCTTGGAGTCAATACTGTGTATGGGTTCCAAGGCAGAAGAGTGGTAAGGGCTAGGCAATGGGGGTCGTCAAGTGACTTGCCCAGGGTCTCACAGCTGGGAAGTGTCTGAGGCCACATTTGAACCCAGGACCTCCCGTCTCTAGGTCTGTCTCTCAGTCCACTGAGCTACCCAGCTGCCCCCAGCTTTGTCCTTTTCACTACAGACCAATGCCTTCTGTGGCATCCAGCGGAGGCTGACTGTTAGACACTCCTGAGTATCTTTCTGGTTTAGCTTGCAAATGAATTTGAGCCAAAACAAAAGGAGATACAGTCATTGTTCTCTCCCCATCCAGTCCATGTTCCTATTACTGAATTAAAGAATGAAGAATCACAAGTGTTTATTATTTGCAAAATACTGTATTAAGTACTGGAAATATGAAACCAAGCAAACAAAACCTTTCCTCAAAAAGCCTATCTCCTAAAAGGGAAAACAACAATTATAGGGGGAGTGGTGGCCCTGAAAGGATAATTTGGCTTGGGAAGCAAGATGGATGGTGAATGGAGTGATCAGATAACTGATTGACAGTCTTTTTCAGAAATGGTAATGCTAGCAGCTACCACTATAAAGGAGTTGGATGCTCTAAACACTGTTCCAGAAGGCTGAAAACCAAGAATAATCACCCAGCAAAACTGAGTAAAAATCTACAGGGCCAAAAAAAAGGGGGGTGGGGGTGGGGTAGAAAACTACCAAGCAGCCCTAATGAAAAGATCATCACTTTGTAGAGATGAGCAAGCAATCATAAGGAATGAAACAAGGAAAAACTGCTTACATTCTTTTTTTTTAATTTTAATTTTATTTTGTCAATTTAGAACATTATTCCTTGGTTACAAGAATCATATTCTTTTTCTCCCTTCCCTCCCCCCACCCTTCCTGTAGCTTACGTGTAATTCCACTGGGTTTTACATATGTCCTTGATCAGAACCTATTGCCATATTATTGATGTTTGCGCTAGAATGTTCATTTAGAGTCTACATCCCCAATCATATCCCCATCGACCCATGTGATAAAGCAGTTGTTTTTTCTTCTGTGTTTCTACTCCCACAGTTCTTTCTCTGGTGTGGATGGCATTCTGTCTCATAAGTCCCTCAGAATTGTCCTGGATCACTGCATTGTCATTAATGGAGAAGTCCATTCTATTCGATTGTACCACAGTGTATCAGTCTCTGTGTACAATGTTCTCCTGGTTCTGCTCCTTTCACTCTGCATCACTTCCTGGAGGTTGTTCCAGTTCCCATCGAATTCCTCCAAAATTGCCTACATTCTAACAAATGTCACGAGTCAGAAAGAAAGTCTAATAACACAAATGGCCTAAGCATGGTTTTTGTTTTTGTTTTTTGATCTAGAAGGAAAAGGGGAGGGAAAGAAGGAAAAAAGGAAGGAACGAAGAAGAAAAGGAGGGAGGGAGGGAAGGAGGAAGATACGAAGGAAGGAAGAAAAGAAAGGAGTAAAGAAGGGAGGGAGGAAGGAAATGGATACACTAGGGAGAAACTAGAGAAGAAAGGTAGAATAAATCATTTCACTTAACTTGGGTAGAAGTAGAAGACTACATACAAAGAGGAACCCATGGGAGATCAAATTGAACGTTATTTTCATCTGAACTGATCAAAGGAAAGAAGAATAAACACACCAAGTTGTAGGGAAACAAGAGGTTATTATTCATTTTTGTAAAACATTTTTCTACACATATGATACCAGTGGAATCACACGTCGGCCACCGGGGGGTGGGAGGGAGGAAAAGAAAATGATCTTTGTCTTTAATGAAAAATGCATGGAAATGATCAAATAAAATACTATAAAATTAAAAAAAACATTTTTCTAAAGAAAAAACATTCAGACAATAAAAATTTGATTTCTAAAGATATGAAAAAGTAGGCATGAATCAGTAGTCATTATTTTCTCCATTATCTTTTTTTTCCATGAGGGGAGGGAGGGCATAGAGGAACTTGAGGCTAGAGAGGTGTAGGTTCAAGTTGCTCCTCAGATACATGCTAGTTGTATGACCCTGGGCAGGACACTTGACTTCTCATGCCCTGAGCCAACAAGCTGGGGAAACGCCAAACTGTATGTGTACCAGCTACACTCCTTGGATTCAACTCACCATCTCCATGCCCTCAGAAAAAAGTTCATCACCAGAATTAGCCCCTCAGTGTCTTCAAGTCTGTGCTTTCCTCAATATGCTTGGCTTTTTTCCCCCCTTCTAGCACCATTTATAATTCTTTCTATACAATGCATCAAGTTTATCTTCTAAAATGGTATTGCACCGAGTTGCTGTGTCTTTTCTCCCACAAGGAGATAAGTGTTTGCTAGCTGTGGCAGCTTCTGTGGTCCTTCCATCTCCTCATTATGGAGTCTGATCAGTATCGATTTAACTTCTGGGAAAAGCAACATGACCTCGTGGTGAGAGAACTGGACCTCAAAGAGCTTTTGTGTAGGTAAACTATATCTATCAGTGTTTACTGTATTTAAATTAAGACCGACAAATTACTTACAAGACTTATTAATTAAAAATGATAAAAGTACTAGGTGCTAACATTTATAATCTAATCTATAAAATAATTATGTGTAATTATATTATATATAATAATAAAATCTTATATATAAAACAATATATTATATATAATGACATAATCTTATATGTAAAATATATTATATTTTATGATAATTACCATATTTTCCAAGACAAATTTAGCAGGAAGAGTGGCACAATTTTACATATTTTTAAAAATCTATTTAATAATTGGCCTCTTGCCTTCAACACCAACTTTGCCAGTTTGGGATGTGGTAGGAACTAGAGTTCAGGCTGAGCAACAGCCCTGAGACTAGAATACTACCACCATTCATTATAGCAGTTAGGTATTCCTTAACCATTAAACATATATAAAACTGTGCTGCCATTTTAACTAGTTCTTAGCTTTTTATTTTAGAAAATTTTATTTAGTCAATTTAGAACATTATTCCTTGGTTACAAGAATCATATTCTTTCCCTCCCCCCACCCCTTCCTGTAGCTGATGCACAATTTCATTGGGTTTTACATGTGTCCTTGATCAGAACCTATTTCCATGTTGTTGGTGTTTGTACTAGGGTGATTGTTTAGAGTCTACATCCCCAATCATATCCCTCTCGACCCATGTAATCAAGCAGTTGTTTTTCTTTGGTGTTTCTATTCCCACAGTTTTTCCTCTGAATGTCGATAGTGTTCTTTCTCGTAGATTCCTCCAATCACTGTATTGCCACTAATGGAGAAGTCCATTACGTTTGATTGTACCACAGTGTATCAGTCTCTGTGTACAATGTTCTCCTGGTTCTGTTCCTCTCACTCTGCATCACTTCCTGGAGGTTGTTCCAGTTCCTAGCTTTTTTCTTTTAATGTATCACTGACAGAGTTTTTTTAGTGTTGTATCCTTACCCTACTTTTCCCATATGCTCCATGGTTTTTATTGAGCAATTTTGCACAGCACATTGATTTTTAGGAATGCATATATTAAGGTGTAGCAGAACTGACTTGCTGAGTTAGGGTTTTTATAGAATTTATATATATATATGTATTATCTTAGCAAACACTCCTCTCCTGAGTGCTCCCTCTTTTGGTTGGGACTATGATAAACAAAAACAAAATCTCCCATCATGATTTGGTACCAGATAAAGTAGGTAATTCTTCATTTTCAATTTGGCTAACAAAAGGGTATTCCCTCTACTAATATCATCACTAGATGATGGTGACTTTTTGAAAAATTGAACATACTTTTCTATCTGTAGTTTCTCTGATCAAAAAGAGAGCCTGAGGAATTAGACCTAGTACACTGTTACAACATGCAATATTAATATTATGATATATAAAGAGGTCATAGCTCTATATACTTTCTCACTAACAGGAATAAAAAGTTAAAATCAGAAGCTATCAGAAATCCTACTTCCTCTAACACACTCCTCATGAGCCTTCTCTTAGTCCTGTCTTTGCCCCACTCTTCCTGGTAGCCTCCTTCATGTATCTTGCGAACTTTCCCCACACAAAACCCTTTGTCCCAAGGTCCAAAGTCTCTTCCAGTTTCCTCAATTGATTTGAAGATTTTAAGGATGTCTTTCACGTTGCTTGGCTAATGTTTTTGTTTGTTTGCAGTAATTGCCCAAGGCGTCAGATTTCCTAGTTATAGAACTGACAATGAAGACAGAATATTTTAAATCATGTTTATTTCCAAAATAGTTGTATAAATATATTTCCAGAAATGTTTTACATGATTACACATCTAAAACCTATATGAGACTGCTTATTATCTCAGTGGAGGAGGGGGAAGAATTAAAGATTCATAATTCCTTTTAAAATGTTGAGGGAGCAGCTGGGTGGCTCAGTGAGTTGAGAGTTAGGCCTAGAAATGGGAAGTCCTGGGTTCAAATATGACCTCAAACACTTCCTAGCTATGTGACCCTGGGCAAATCACTTAACCCCCGTTACCTAGCTCTTACTGCTCTTCTGCCTTGAAATCAATACACAGTATTAATTCTAAAATGGACGGTAAGGATTTACAAAAATAAATAAAATGTTGAAGACTATTTTTACATATAATTTGGGGAAAAATAAAATGAAATTAAGAATATATATTTCTAAACTTTAAGGTGACATAATTTTAGGTACATCCCTCCACTAATAAAGATTTTTGTCCCTCCTGCCTTTGTAGATAGTTTTCTTTCTTTTCTTTTTCTTTTTTTTTTTAGAACCTTTACCTTCCATCTTAGACTCCAAACTATATATTGGTTCCAAGGCAGAAGAGTGGTAAGGACTAGGCAATGGGGATCAAGTGACTTGCCCAGGGTCACACAGCTAGGAAGTGTCTGATGCCAGATTTGACCCCAGGACCTCCCATCTCTAGGCCTGGCTCAAAATCCACTGAGCCACCCAGCTGCCCTCTATAGATAATTTTCAAGAGATGTGATGGTCATAAAATAAATCACTGCAGTACCTAGCATAGAACCTCTCTAAACTTAGTGAAGCTGGTCCTTGGAAAAATATCTGCTGCCAGATTCATGTTTGAAGTCTTTATAGCATGGTTGACCTGCAGATCCAATTCTATGGCTTCCAAATCAAATGGAAGTAGCACTACTTTAAGGCTTTTCATCTTCCAGTTCCTCTGATAAAATTCACACATGGTATTGACCTCAAGACTGACTTTGCTTTTGCCCCCAAACCAGTTATATAAAACCAATGTGCCATCGATAATTAATGTCCTCTTTTATATCTTATATATTTTTTCCTTTCAAAGTGATCTAATATGAGGTTTGGCCTGCCCTGCCCAATACACTTGGGAGGGGATTCTACTTTCTCAAAGGTTTCCAGATGATCCAATACCTTAGAGGATATTAGATAACACCCAACTGGTAGCCAAGTCCTGGAAATAAGATACAAGACCATGAAGAGGATTGTGGGAAGACGGTGGAGTAACTCCTCCATAATGGAAGTGTTGTGGGTTAAAAATATTGGTGGGCAGAAGAAAAACAACTGTTTGATCACATGGTTTGATGGGGATATGATTGGAGATATAGACTCCAAGTGCAATTATCAATAATATGGAAATAGGTCTTAATCAATGACACATGTAAAACCCAGTGGGATTGAGCATCAGCTGGGGGGTGGGGGGGGAGAACATGAATCATTTAACCATGGAAAATATACTAAATAAATTAAATAAAATTTTTCAATAAAAAAATTGGTGGGAGTTTGATAAACATTCAGAGAACAGTTTAGTAAATCAGCTCTACTTATTTATTCAGAGGAGAGAGTAGGGCTAGGAAATAGTAGATAGGAAATAGGAGATTATATCTCTTAAATAGTATAACTATGCCTAAAAATCTAAACCCTATGCTAAAATCTCTAAGAAACCCTAAATCTAAGGATCTTCTTGCCTGACTAAGCAGGCCTAACTAAACTACACTAAGATCATAATTTGCTATGTATCTTTTCCTAAGCTAAATCAATTGATATTAATCTCCAACACCTCCTTAAAAGTATTTCTTCATCCTCAACTCTCAGTGGTGAAACTGCCTTTCACAGTGACACAGACAGTTCTCTTGCACCCTCAAAGTGCTGAGGAGAAAGCCCCTCAGAGATAGATTTCTCCAATCGGTATCTAAATTCAACCTCTCAACAGTTAAATGTAGGAAGTATGTAAGGGATAGAGGACATTTCATGGATTAGCTTTAAGAAAGAAGAAGAATTTGGATACAAGCCCTGGGAGAAAATTCTGACAAGGAGAAAAGGATTGTGGGAGTTTTTACTAGCATTAACTGTCACTCTCCTGTTTTGGCTGAGCTGGAAGGAAGATCTTTGCTCTGGCAATTTTCCCTTGGAAATCCTAATCTTATGGAAAGATTAGTGATTCCTTGGTTTGAGAATTTGCCATGGAGTATACTGTTTTTTCCCTGAAGTACAGAGACCATCTGCCTGAGATCCATCTGTCAGAAATCCACTTGATGATGGTAAGCCCTAGGGTTTGGTCATCTGGGACTCTGGGTATATCTAGGAAGAACCCCAGACTTTAGATAAGGGCTTAAATACATCTATAAGTCCTTCTTCATTATCCTTTTTTAAAAAATCCATACTAATGGATATAGTAGTATAGCCATAGAGGTGGGTTTTCTGGGTCTTAGTTAGAGATAAGGAGTTTAGAGTAGCTTGAGTGAATTCTCAAGAAGAAATAATTCACTGTGAGGTGAAAGAGGTTGGGTAGAGATTAGATCTATAGGTTTAGGAACCTGCCTAACATTTCGCCTTTACTCCTATTATAAAAAATAAACTTTGTTTCTAGAGTCCAAGGGGTTTTGTGCTTTACTGGTCCTGAAGAAGTCCCTAGGCAAGTGATTATCATCTCCCATCCATCTAGGAAGGATTTTTATTTCAACTGTCAGATCCTCTTGACAGAGAGAGACCAACACAAATCCTCAGACCTCCGGCTCCCTCAGAAACAAGAGAAAATGGAGTCTCCTATTAACTGATTTTTTTTCTTTTATAATCAGCATCTTAAAGAGATGAAGTGCGAGAGCTGTCTGTTAACTACCTCTTAAAGTGACAGCATGAGATTAAGCAACTCCCTCTAACATAGAAACTCTGTTCTTAATGAGACAGAGTGAAATTAAGAAAACTCCTTATGACAGAAGAGAATACGGAGGGAAGCAGAGAGCTAGGGATAACTGGGAAGAGGGGTCTCTGACCTCCATGGCTTCAGTATTGCCCAAGCATTGAGGTGTCAACAAGCTGCAAACCCTGGGGGAGGGCAGCCAGCATCCCCTCATCTGTCTGAGCTGGGACTCTATAGCTCAGTGCCAGATATGGGGAGAGTCAATAAGCAGCAGTCCTGGGAGTGGCTGTATGGGCTGCAGTCTGGGCTCCATCTTCCCAGGAGTGCTGACCAAGATACAAGTTCTACTCCAGATAGAGACTCTGGAGAGGAGGAGCAAAGAGGCAGCACCCATCAGTGACAGGGGCCCTGTTGACTGTGGTCACTCACAGGACAGTGCAGTTCCTGGCTGCTGTCCTTAGGGGAGAGGATGAGCTGTCTGCTTGCAGTGGCAGAACTAGGGAGGAGTCCTAGTTGGAGCACTGAAGGTTAATGAGAGACTGGGGTTTGAGCTGAGGGGGAGCAGGGACTAAACTTGGCCCTGGATTATAGAAACTGGAAGAACTAAGTAGGACCCAAGAAATAACAAAGACAAAAAAATCCTGAAAGCCAAGGCATCACCTCTAATGGTATGGAAACAGAGCTTGATTCAAACATAAAACTAACAGTTAAGCTTATTGACTTGGCACTAAAATTTGAAGAAGAAAAAACAAGTAAGCCAAAGAGAAAGAACCCAACTATAGATAATTATTACAGGGACAGAGAAGACCTGAGTTCAAATTTAGAGGACAGTGAAGTTAAAACACCTATCTCTAAAACAGAAAAAAAAGCACCAAATGGTTACAAGCTCAAAAAGAGCTTTTAGAAGAGTTAAAACAAATGAGAGAGGTAGAGGAAAAACTAGTATAAGATTAAAATTAATTTCCAGCACTCCAAATATTTTATTTTTATGAAGTTTATTAATAATCACTTGAAGTAGAAGGAATAAAAAGGAGAAAGAAGTAAAAAAAAAACCCAACAATTTAACAAAATTAAGACCACATGACTAAGTTCTCCTTGCCTGTTTGAAAAGCCCACTTCACCAAAGCCACTAAAGGAAGACAAGAGAGCGAGAGGCAAGGCTACACCAAATTTATATTCTCCCTACATCAGCATGTAACCTGAGGAGAGTGGGGTGCTGGGAATTGTAGTTTCTAGGGTAACAGATTCTAAGTACACAATCCCCACTGTGATCCTTTGGGAGATTAGTCTACCCAATGGATCATTTAAACATAACTATCTTATACCTCTAAAGATCTAACTAAAGGTGCATACAATATTGCATTTTCTAAGAGGAAACTACAATAGTTAGAGCTAAGAGGGAAACAGAAGAGAGAGAGAGAGAGAGAGAGAGAGAGAGAGAGAGAGAGAGAGAGAGAGAGAGAGAGAGAGAGAGAGAGAGAGAGAAAACAAAACCAATGTTTGTTAGGCACATTGA
Organism: Monodelphis domestica; assembly: GCF_027887165.1. Lineage (NCBI taxonomy): Eukaryota > Metazoa > Chordata > Mammalia > Didelphimorphia > Didelphidae > Monodelphis > Monodelphis domestica. The sequence continues at coordinate 438,100,586 of NC_077229.1, read as the reverse complement.
CACAAAACCAATTATGGGGCATTCTCCTTTGGCATAAGAGTTTACATTCAAAATAAATGTATTCAAACTCCCACAGTTCAATTTCACTACATCCCAAAGTTGATTCTGGATCTTTTGGTGCAGTGTGTGGTTTCTATAGGCATTTCATGGTGCCTTCTCCAAGCAGTTCACTTTTTTGATTTTGGGGAGGTAGCAAGTTTCTTATCCTAAAATTACCCTCAACTAAGAAAAAATTTTTATAAAACTAGAATTTTATAACAATTATACAACCCCCCACCCCCTGAGGAGGGTGTTGACCAACATACAGATCACCCAGGGATACATGGCTGAGTTATGAAGTATGTAAATCAATTGTTAAAATGAAATAAAAAGCATAAAAAAGAGGAAAAGAAAAAATCAAAATTAAATAATATATAAAAATTCTGAGTAGGCAAGAATAAGCCCATAGCAGGTCCTAGAATCAGGGCCCAGTAAAGTGATTTATGTCCCACATGCCTATAGGACCATTGCAGCAATATGTACTTACCCAATCAGCAGCCAATACAGAAAAAAAAAACACTTATGAAAGACAAAGGGACTAGATTTTTATAGCAGTCAGGAAATAGCATTCTCTGGTCTGATTTTACCTTTGTTCTCAAGGATAAGGGAGCCAATATCCTAGCCAAACTAAGGTATTCTTTGGAATATGGCATGGGGAAATCCTGCATCTGAGGTTGTCACACAGCCACTTCCTCAAACCACAAAACAAGTCCTCTGTGGGCACAGATTTTCATCAACCCCAGTGGGATTGATTGGTCTCCTAGACCTTGTGCTCATAGACACTGTGCAGATTAACTTTGTACTTCCTTGGCACTGTATAATGGCTCTTTTGTGATCCTTTCTCCTTGAATCAGACACAATCATTAATCAAAGTCCCATAATATTTAACAATCAATGGCAGGTTTCCAAAGCCTAAAGCTTTTGGGTGTGCATTGATATTAGAGCAACTGGATATTTTAAATTTATATTAGTGCAAAATAAAAAAAAACATTAATACTGGTAACGTGCTTCAAGTACAAAAATGAGAGAGAAAAAAGAAAACTCAAATCTCTATTGAACATACAAGGGGGAAAATAATAAAATTTTTAAAAATTCAAAAATATGTAGTTCACAATGTGATAGAGACTTGAAGAGAGAGAGGTTTTGCAGGACAAGCCAAGATGCAAGAAACAAAGCTGGGGACCTGTATGTCAATCAAGAAGAAGGTTCCAAATGGAATGTTCCCAGGAGGAGAGGCAGTTGAAGCTGGCTGAAGGACCCTTGGTGGGCTGGCTTGGCTTTTTGGTTCTGACCAAAGGAGGAACTGATTCTCTGGCTCTGGGAGTTGAAGCTGACCAAGGGAGAAACTGGGACTTCTGACTCTATATCTCTCTCTGAGATTTTACTGACCAAGTTGGAGGAAAGCCAGGCTGAAGGAGAGACTTTTCTTGGTGACTGGCTGAGGGGGAAAAGCTGAACTGATCTTGTTAGCTTTTGTCCCAGACTGAAGGACCCTTGAGGAGGGGCTTCTGAAATTAGGCTGAGAGACCTTGGTGGCTTTGTGAAGAAGAAAGATTTTAAACAGTTGTCCTCCATCTTTCTGAGTGTCCCTCTGTCACAGTTATTACTGGACTGATTTTCCAAACCCTCAAATTCTTATTATAGATTAGGGAAACCCTCATCCCTCTTTCCTCAGTTTCCCATCCTGTTGTTTTCCAATAAACCCCTTACCTGAGAAAGAAAACAAGAGTATCCTTATAGTCCACTCAGGGGGGAGGGAGGAAGCCAAAGGCTTCAAGAAGGCACTGGGAGGGAGAGGTTTGGAGAAGGGAGGAGGGTAGGAAATAGATTGATCCAATTAGCCTTCCAATAGGAATCAATAGGCAAACCCCAGTGCATTCCTCTGTAGCACCATCCCTCTATCTCAGGCAGCATCTCTCAGTGTCTCTCAAAGTACTTCTATCTCCATTGCAAATAGGCAGGTGTGTCCCCATACTAGAAGCAGCTCTCTCTAGCCTCAAGCCAGAGTACATCAGTCATTGCAACAAGAAATAGTTCACAACAAATTAATATTTTCTATTTCAACAATCAGTAACACACTGTATTTGCCCAAGAATAGGCAGAATGCAAAGATTTCTTACACAAAACTGAGATCCATTTCCTTTTTAACTTGGCTATGATCTACAGTATGAGTGTACATAATTTTCATTTTATAAAAACACCCAAAACAGTAGTATAGCAGCTAATGCACATTCAAAAAGTACCAACCCCCCCCAATAATAAGAGCACATTTAAATGACAATAGCAAAAAAAACCCACTATCATTTAGGATTCACATGAGTTGCTGTGTGATATTTAAAAAAAGAAACCTTTGAAGCTCGTGGATACTTGTCACAAGTTCTCCAGATCTAGCCAACCTTTCAACCTTGTTTTAGATATTCTTAACAAAGTCTATTACTGCCATCATTCCAAAATTTGGCAGGAGAGCCCAGAAAAACTTTTGTAATGATGATGAAAATCTTTTGGGTCTAAAATGTCACCAAGAATCTAGATCATTCTGGTGGAAGTGTAGAATAAGCTGAAGAGTTACAAATATAAAAAACTATTCAGAAGCTACTAGACTTCATGGGAAATGCTCCTTCTCAGGGGTACCACAACCCCTAGGGAAACCTTACTACCTCCAGATGAACATCCTTCCTCTGGCATGAGACTGTAACAGCTATAAAAGGCATGTCTTTATATGTCCCATCCATTGCAATGTGGAGGCAAGGACTAAAATAGTGAAAACCACTTCAGATGTCTCATCTATTACATTTTTATAAACGCAGAGGTGGGGAACATAATAGTGCTACAGCACTTTACTTCAGCTACTAAATGGACCCTTTAACTCTTGCTTAAAACAACTCGAAGGTAGACAAATGATCAGTCAGAGGTGCTACTGGATATCTAAAAATCATTTCTGAAGGCCCCTTAAAATCAATTTAAATTTTTAGGTCATTAAATTTTCCAAAGGTTGTATACAGGTTGTAACCTGTTTGATGGATTCCATCCATCATCATCTATGTGGCAATTAACAAAGGCAAAAAAAAAAAGCAGAAAAGGCCATTTAGGTAATGTGACCTTGATGGACCTGGTGACAAATCCGGAATCCATAAAGACCTATGGTTTTTCCATGGAAAAGGGTCTGTGCAAGTTATTTATGGACTTTTACAATGGTATTTTCTCCAGTCCAATTATATGGGGAAGTACAAATAAAGACAATATATAGCTAAATGGCCAAAATACGGTAACTTTAAATGACACAGTGTAACAGAATATCATAGATCAGATTAATATGTGAACTTAAAAAAAAACAAAATTAAATCTTAAAGCAAACAATCAACAAATACAATATATATAATAGGATACAGGCACTGAATTCAAGAGCCTTTTTCTCCAATTTCAATACAGAGACTTCTTCACTATTTGGAGGGGAACATGACTGAAAGAGTTAACAATGGAGTCTGAAAGGGATTAAAAATTCATTGCCAGACTCTTTAGGGTTCCTTCCCCTCCCCAGTATCATTATCCATCTAGATTCCTTTGGTCACATCTCTGGGGTTCCCCATACCCACACTTAGCATAGTAAGGATGAATCCCATATTGGATGTGTTGCAGAGACTGGGCAAGCCAAAATGGCAAGGGATGTAAGGAGATGAATCCCCCCCTCCTCCCCAATCTCAGGATTACTCAAACTAATTGCAAGGACCAGTGCACCAAGGAACAGTAGTAAGAGAAGATACCCCAAAACTGAGCTTTGCAAACTCTGTGATGCTCTCCCAGAATGGGAGCTGTTTGAGACAGGCAGGAAACTGGGCCATGCTTGCAATTCTGATTATTAAATTGCTAGCAAATCTACTTGCTGTTTGGAAGAGTAACCTTCCTTTCCCTCCTCCTCCCCCCCCCCAGGGGTAAAAATGCCAAGGAGCCACTTGCTTCCATTGCTACATGGAGAGGGAGTTAAGAGGGTAGAAGCATCTCCTAAGGTAAAAGCCCTTTAGGAGGCTGATTATTGCCTAAAAGAAACACCAAGGCTTCACATTCAGGTGTTAGCAATGCAAGGGAAAGAGGGGTTAAAACTTTACCAGCAACAGCAATAGCAGCAGCAGGAGGAGGAGGAGCAGAGGTTTCAGAGGCTTCAGAGGCTTCAATGGCAAGCAGGATGATCCAGGCAGTAAGCAAGGAGCAGCAGCAGGCGTCAACAGCAACAGCAGTGGGAAGCAAAGCAGACAGGCAGAGATGCCACCACTCCCTGGAGTGGAAAGGCTTAAAAACCATGGCAGCAGAAACATGGTTTCTTTCAAACTGATTTACTCAGAGAGAACTAAGGGTTCTAAACCCCACTTCTGGTCGCCATAAATGTAAGATTAAAATTAATTTCTAACACTCTAAGAATTATATTTTTATGAAGTTTATTAATATTTGAAGTAGAAGGAATAAAAAGGAAATAGAAGTTAAAAAACTTAATTATTTAACAAAATTCTATAAAATTAAGACCACATGAGTGTTTTATTTTATCTATTTATTTATTCAAGAAAAATTTTTCATAGTCTCTCAAATAGAGATCTCCTATCTAAAATATAGAGAGTGGGCAGCTAGGTGTCTCAGTGGATTTAGAGTCAGGCCTAGAAACAGGAGGTCCTAGCTTCAGATCTGGCCTCAGACACTTCCTAGCTATGTGACCCTGGGCAAGACACTTAACCCTCATTGCCTAGCCCTTACCATTCTTCTGCCCTGGAACCAATACACAGTATTAATTCTAAGACAGATGGTAAAGGTTGAATAAGTAAATAGATAAAATAAAATATATAGAGAACTGAGTCAAATTTGTGGGAATGAGCCATCCTCCTATTAATAGACGAACAAAAGAGATGGACAGTTTTTTGATGAAGAAATAAAAGCCATATATAGATACATATGAAAAAATGCTCTAAATCACTACTAATTAGAGAAATGCAAACCAAAACAATTGAATTATCATCTCACACTCATTAGATTGGCTAAAATGACAAAAAGGCAGGGCGACAAATGTTGGAGGGGATGTGGAAAAGTGGGGACACTGTGAGAGGAACTATGAACTGATCCAACTATTTTGTAGAGCAATTTATAATTATATCCAAGGAGCTATAAAATTTGTATATCACCAATTCCACTGCTGGGTCTATTTCACAAAGAGATTAGGGAAAAAGGAAAAGAACCTATATCAGTGATGACAAACCTTTTAGAGATCATGTGCCGTGCCTCACCCCACCACATTCTGAGTATGTCCCACCCCACCCAATCCACACAGGGGATGGAGGAAGCCCTCTCATTGGGCTGCTGGGCAGAGGGGCGGGAGATGTGAAAAATTGTTCTCAGGAATGGTGGCAAGGGGGAGGGGAGCGCCTCCATCCAAGTCCCTTTGCTTTTTTGGTAATGAACTCTGGTGGGGGGAGGCAGCCATGTTCCCATAGAGATCACTCTGCATGCCATGATTTGCACCCATGCCATAGGTTTGCCATCAATGACCTATATGTTCTAAAATATTTATAGCAGCTCTCTTTGTGGTGGCAAAGAACTAGAAATCAAAGGGATATTCATCAATTAGGGAATGGCTAAACAAATTGTGGTAGAATATTCCTATAACATAAGAAACAATGAGAAGTTTATTTTTTTTAAAACTTGGAAAAAACTGAATGAGAAAATGAAGATTGAAACAAGTCGAACCAAGAAGACAGCATATTGTTATAAGGATATAGGAATTAGCAGGAATAAGAGCAAGCTGCAAAGCAGGAGGAGGAAATATTACAGGGCAGAAGGAAGATTCCAGACCTCTGAAGAGGACACAGGCAGTTTCTGCTCAGGGAGAAAATGTTAAGCAGCCAAGAGCTGAGTCTGAGTCTAGTCTTTCTAGGGTGGACCTAGATAGCTAGATACTCTCTATCCTGTGGCTTTTCCTTATGATCCAGTGTATCCCTGTGAATCCTGCTGAAGCTGAGAGTGTTTTCCAACAGAGCTGCTCAAGACTTCAAGGGAATATCTATCAGTGAGACTTCCTTTGATCCTTGTTCCTGCTACCTTCAAGTCCTTCCTAATTTTTATATCCACTACAGAGAGTTAATTAATAGTTGTAGCAAGTAGATTTGTCGGTAGAAAATTATTAGATAGACTGGGTAAACAACTAGGTTTTGGGGTTTTAGATAGATCATCCCAATTCCCTTCCCTTCCTTCCTTTAACCTAAATTAAACTGTTTTTAAAATTTTTAGTTATATTTATAGTTTATACCCATTATTTAATATACATATTTCAACATACAACTACAGATTTAATATTTGATGAATAACTTGGTTTTTTTTAAATCCTTACCTTCCATCTAAGAATCAATGATCCCAAGGCAGAAGAGCAGTAAGGACTAGGCAATATGGGTTAAGTGACTTGCCTAGGGTCACACAGCTTGGAAGCGTCTGACAACAGATTTGGATCTAGGCCCTCCCATCTCTAAGCCTGGCTCTCAATCCACTGAGCCACTTAGCTGTTCCCAAGAATAACTTGTGAGTGTTCATTTCCAGAGAATTAACTAAGAAGTAGAAACATAAAAGACATTATCTATATATACATATGGTTGCCAGATGATGCCTTCTATGTATGGTATGGGGAGGGGAGGGAAGGACTAAGATACTTAGAAACAAATTCTATTAATAAAAAAAAAGACACAAAGCTATATGTCATTTTGGAGGGGGCAAGAAGACTGGAAAGGGAGAGGGATGAATATGAGTTGAGAAAAATTCAGGGAGGTCTTCAAAGATAAAATTTCATGTATTTCACAGTTTCCAACCTTCACAGTTATAGTTATGCCCAGCAAATCCATTAGGTCAGCAACAGTGAAAATTTTTTTCTAAGAATTTCACTCAAGCTATGAGGGTATCTCCACAATGACTGGTCCATGCCATGGCCCCTCTCCAAGGTACATCTTGTTCACTTCTTCTAGCAAATACATGGCAATAAACACATCACTAAAGTCAATGAGAGAGGTAGCGTGTTAGAGCATTTACAGCAGTGGATTTAGATAGGGAAGGCCAAAGGTTCAAATCCCACCTCTGCCACCTTGGTGGATCATTAATTTCATTTGCCCACCTTGGATCTCATCAGTAAATGGAAAATTAAACTAAGTGTTCTTAAAGGTCCTTTTCAGTTTCTATGAGCCTCACAGGGACATTGCCTAAATTGAGACCTAATGGAGCTGGTATTCTCCCGTAAGAACATCATTACAATCCTTAACAAGGGGTCCTTGAGATGGACATAAAGGATTAGGAAGGAAAATTTGGAAAAGAAATCAGATAAAATTAATATAATTTCCACTTTAAAATTAAAAATAGATCACAATCTCATGGTTGTAAATACAAGTAACTGATTAAGTCCTTTAATAAGACTTTGGGGTTGGGGCAGGGAACATGTCTTGGGATTTCCTATTTTGTTGCATAATGCATTTGAGGGCAGGCTTTCAGTCCAAAACTGCCTGCTGACAAGGATGTAATGGAGATAAGGAGAAAGAGGATTGGTAGGTATTTCCCCCCCTCTAACTCTCTGATTTAGCTGAACTCTGAAGAACTGCTTCATTCTTAATGGGGCTAAACATTGTGAAGAAGTCCTTATAGAAATGGATGTTACTGGGCTTGATGCATTTACTAGCCTTTCACTTGACTGAAAGAATCTTTTTTTCCTTTCCCTCTCTTATTATTATTATTAAAATCCTACACTTTCCTTAGAGCCTTCCAAAGAAAAGAGGATAGTGAAGAGATTCCAGTATTTGGCAGGCTGGGGAAGATGTTGTGTAATGAGGGTGGTTTCCCTGTTTAGGTAGGGTGAGGTTGCCTGGCTCCTAATTTCATCCTCACGTTGGGTTTTGGGGGGCATTTGGAGGGGCAGATTAGGATGAGTCACTTTTTAAGCTTTAAATTGGAGACTACATTAGGCAGAGGGCTTTTATAATAGTTTTTCCTTGGTGGTGGTGGTGTGTGTGTGATCTAAAGTCATCTAAAACAATAAGCCTTTCAGTTTCTCTGTGAGCAGGATGGACCAAGCCTAGAACAGGTCAAACTGCCTTAGGTGCAAAGATCACATTCCCCAGCCATGATGGCATAGCTTGCCTTAATTTTTGTGGGGAATGCTATCACAGAACTTGTTTTGTAACAGAAACAATGAGAACCACATCCCAGTTTTCCACTTTGGGATCAGAAGGAAACAATTGTGTGGGCCTGAGCACAATAGAGGGAAAAAGACTACCTCCCTGTCCTTTGTGGCTAGTGTTCTACTGGGCTTCAGCCAAAGACAGATGTATGAAGCTCCTCTTCTGTGCCTTCTTTCCCTGGCTCAGGGAAGGTGCACATCCGCCTTTGGGGGCCATGCATCACCCAGGGCTCACTTGTGATACCAAGAAGCTGTAGCATGCACGGTGACCACATCCTAGTAAAGCCAGGGTGAGTTAGGGGGATGTCTACAGTGAAGACTGAATTTAACACTCCCCTGATTAGAACAATGAAGATACTTAACTCTCCCCTGATTGTGAAGATTAAATTGTAACCCATCTATTTTTAGAACACAGTACTTAAAAGTTAAGTATGGAGATTGACCCATTTTTAGATTTAATCACCAAAGGTGAAAACACTCTATTTCAGGGAAGGTCTGTGACCCACGTGTGTGATAGGAATCAGAATGGACTAACTGCCTTCTGGGCAATCCTAAAACAAAGCATCAACTGTGATTGGTAGATGTAAAAGTGAGGGAAGACACAGGAAGTGATGCAAGGAGCATCTTGAAAAGGAGCTGTTATTTCCTGTGAGATGCAGTTCTTCATTTTTTGGAAGTGGAGACTGGAGGAATTCTTCATGGTTTTCGAGTTGAGGCTGGTGAAGAGGGGCAGAAGAATCTGCTGACTGGACTGACATGGGGTGAGTGAAAGGCTGACTCTTAACAGCTGGATTTTTCTGAAAAACAAACAAACAAACAATCCTCTGGAAAGACCTACTCTTGAGAGACACTTCCTGGTTCCTCAGCTTTGCAGAGGCTGGTTGAAACTAATTCTCCCTGCTCAGAAGGGCCAGGAGCAAATTACTTAATGCTCAGGCTAAATATCTTGCCTTATCCCCTCTCTGATTTCTTGCTTCACTCTTTCTACATTTTGTAAATAAATTGTAAATAAAATATCACTGGAATTAATTAAATTCTTGGCAACCACACTCTTACATAATCAAAACTAACCCTTTAAAAAATAACTCCTTTTCCCCCTTACACTACCCCTGGAATGGGAAAACTCCCCCCAACTTCAGATGAGAACAATTTATTACAATGGCCACAAAGGCTGCTAAAGCTAGAGATTGGCCAGACTTTGAAGAACTCCCAGACATCCATGGCATCCCGGGTCATCAACAGTCATCTTGACTTCTGTCTTGCCACTGGACTTGTATGACTCTGGAAGAGAGAGACTTTGTGAAACTCTGTCTGACTTAAATCCAAATTCGAGCAGAAGTCAAGACATCACAGTCTCCTTCAAAAATGAATCAAGAATCAAAAATCAAAAATGAAGGACAAAAATCAACAGTACCTAGTGAGAAAAAAATGAGCCTAAGATTCCAACTAGACCCCTTCGTTCCAGGCTTAAAGCCTGATCCCTGTTCAAGTGCAAAGCACTGCTAGGAGATAAAGCACTTTAACTTTTTAAAGGTTTTTATTTTTTACTATCACCATAGTTACCCAAGTATTCCTCCCCTTCTCATATGATAAGTAGTACTTTTTTAAAGGAGAGGGAAAAAAAGTCAGCACAACTGATCAATACATTGAAAAAATTCAGATTATTTCAACAGATGCCAAAAAAGGCTTTTTGACAAAATACAATACCCATCCCTAGTAAAAACACTAGAAGGCATAGGAATAAACAGAATTTTTCTTAAAATTATAAGTAGTATCTTTGTAAAGGCAAGTGTAAGCATTATCTCTAACAGGGATAAACTGCCAACTTTTCTGATAAAATCAGGAGGCAAGACTGCCCACTGTTACTGTTATGTTTCAATATTATACTAGACATTTTAGCTACAGCAATAAGAAAAGAAAAAGAAATTAAAGTATAAGCATGGTCGACTAAAACCTTTTACATATATTGGTTAGTTTTGCTAAACTTTTTTTTCTTCTGCTTTTTGTTATAAAAGATGACTCTGGGAGTAGAAAGGGATATATTTGGAAACAGATTAATACAACTTTTTTTTTTGGTAAAAGAATACAAGGAATTGCAGGCCATGATGGAGATGTCCTTACTGAGAACATAAAGGGAATGAAAAAGGAGGTGAGTTGATCGAGTTGCCAAGTCAAGAAGTATTTATCAGGCACTTTTACTATGTCCAGACTGTGCTAAGTGCTGGGGACATGAAGAAAGGCAAAAACCAGTAAAGTGAAGCAAAGCAAAGCAAAGAGAAGCAGAACGAGAATTACAAGCACAAAGACTCTAGAAAAAGACAGAGGCAACGGTAATAAAACTTTAGAAGGAATAAGACACAAAGCAAACACTTTCTTTTAGTTCTCTGTTAATTCTCTTGTTGTACTTTGCTAAATAATAAGGATTTTATGTAAAATGTAGACTTCATATTGTTTATTATATTCGTCGGTGATGATTAAATATATATAAGGTAGCCCCCCTCATAACTGGGTCACTCACTGTAAACCTCCCTCAGATGTGACATATTTTGTAGGTCGGCATAACACACTCAGGATAAGAAAGATGTCTTCCAAACACACAGGAGCTCTCTCCCACAGCTTGCTAAATTACAAATGTGAAAGGGGGCAAGTGTAAACAGTTCTGTGGGTCTGAGAGCCCACACGGCACTCAGGGTGGCTCTGATGCTGCAGTACGCGATGGTGATGCCAGGAGGAGAACTGTCATCTCTCCTCAGCAAGGAGTTTCCTGCTTCTCTCTTCTTAGAACAAGACCTCCTGGTTCTGGGCACTTTCTGGGGATGCCCCTGTGCCTGGAAGGCTTTCCCTCCTCATCTTCTCTTGCTTGGCTTTCCAGGCTTCCTTCAAGTCCCAGCTAAAATCCCACTTCTTGCTGGCATCCTTTGCCCTTCTCTCGGCGTTCCAGTGCTTTCCCTCCATTTGTTATTCCCTAAAGATTCTGTCCGTGGCCTGTTTGGACATAGTTATTGAATGAGATTTCTCCCATTTGCACGTAAGCTTCTTGAGAGCAGAGACTCTTTTTGGCTTTTCTTTGTATTTCAGGTTTTGTATTGTAATAAAATATGTAAGCTGAGGAGAAACTACTACTTGTTGAGAGAGTGAAGGTAAACTGAGGAGAAGCTGTTACTGGCACATGGTAAAGTGCTTGGAATCCCCTCCCCCCTTATGCCCTTGGGGGGGGCTCTCCTTTGCTTTTTGCAGTGTCAGACGTCCCTGCTCCACATTTAAGGCTCCACTTCTTATACGAGGCCTTTTCTGAGTCTCCCTTTTAATTGCTTTGCATGTACTTTATATTTAGTTATCTGTGACCACATTATACCCTCCACTAGAATACAAATTATTGAGGAAAGAGATCATTTTGGTTTTGTCTTATTGTCACTAGCACTTGCACAGTGTTTTGGCCGAGTAGGTCCTTCATGCTGGTTGACTTGAACTAACACCTGCTTGCAAGAGTCTTCCTGAGGCCCCTTGAATTGTTCATAATTTTTGATCTTGTGAGGTTTTTCTGTTCCATGACTTGCTACTATAGAATGCTAGTTAGAGAATGTTACCACTAGTTACAGCAAATCTGCATCTTTGAAAAAGCACATTGCAAATTCCAAAATGCAATTCTGCATGATCGCTTCCTCATACTCACTTCTTGGCCAAGTCCATTATCCAACTACATCATTCATCCCAGATTCTCAGATGATCAGCCAATTTGATGAATTGCTTGTCCAGGTGCATGTCATAATCTGGATAATATGTGTCTCTCGTCCACTTTGTTTTACCACCTCTTCTTATTCTTCTTTTAAATATAATTCTTTTTTTTTTAAACCCTTATCTTCCGTCTTGGAGTCAATACTGTGCATTGGCTCCAAGGCAGAAGAGCAGTAAGGGCTAGGCCATGGGAGTTAAGTGACTTGCCCAGGGTCACACAGCTGGGAAGTGTCTGAGGCCAGATTTGAATCCAGGACCTCCCATCTCTAGGCCTGGTTCTCAATCCACTGAGCTACCCAGCTACCCCCTTTTATCCGCTTTTCTGGGTCACAGTATATGAGGTGCTGCAAATTGGAAGGGAAAGGAAGTAGGTTGGTGGCAGGAATGCTGACAGCAGCGAGAAGGAGTAGGATAGATGTGGAAAGCTACCAAAAGGAGAGTTAAGCTTGCAAAAGGTAGAATGGCCTCTGAACATTTAGAGGAGAGGCAAACATTTCTCTACCTTTTAGGCTGTTAAGTTTCCATCAGTAGACTTTTTCCAGCGTTGGCTCCAAGTCAACAAGAGAGTTAACTGTGCTTGTTGTATTGTTTAAGAAACCAGGGACATATAATATATATACACATATATGTGTGTGTGTATAGAGATATAAACATAGATGTTTTGGAAATGTAACAAGGGTCTTATTCAGATCCCCATTTTAGAATTTCTATCAAAAGTTGTTAAGTTAAAAGAGAAAAAAACTTTGGATAAAGGGAGTAATTTTCAGTTACCTATAAACTTTACTCATGTGGTACCTCAGAACTGGAAACACCATGAGAAACAGCCCGAAGTTGTTCCTTGCTCCTTCCCTGAGCAGTAGGGAATAATTGGACAAGATAAGATTTGTGAGAGAAGTAGGGGCCCATGGACTGAACTTTTTTTTTTAACCCCTACTTTCCACCTTAGAATCTATACTGTGTATTGGTTCCAAGGCAGAAGAGTGGTAAGGGCTAGGCAGTGGGGGTTAAATGACTTGCCCAAGGTCACACAGATAAGAAGTGTCTGAGGCCAGATATGAACCCAGGATCTCACATCACTAGGCCTGGTTCTTAATCTGCTGAGCCAACTAGCTGCCCCCAGGTTAACTTTTATACTCAGGACTGTGACTCATTTTATGTACATCTACCCAAAGATTTCTTTTTCTCTTTTTTAATAATTTTCTTTCAGAGTACTGTGAACTGAATGTTTATAGGGGGGATGCCAGTCTCAGTTGTACGGCAGATATATATACTATGCATTTTAGTGGTGTGACTTAGAGTGATAAACTAAAAGTCATGCTGTGTGTATCAAATTCCTGGTTCCATTACTTACTATCTGTGTGACTGGGCAATTATTCTAATCTCTCTGGGCCTCAGTTTCCTCTTCTGTAAAATTATTGGATTGAATTAGATGATCTTTAATGTTCTTTCCATATTTCAAGAACTTTTAATCCCCTGATCCAGGGTCAATAACTTACTATTTTCTCAGGTTTCCTTATTGGGGGCACTGAGAAGAGAATGAGAAAATCCCCCTGGAATGTACCTGGATCTATTCTATCATCATAATAGTATTTATACACATGACTCTTGGGGAAAGAGGCATTCAAGAGCCTCTAGAGAACCAAATTATAGCATCATCTCACTCTATTCCTTTTGGTTTTGAAGTTTAAATTTCAACAAATGTTTCAATACACAAAGAAAAGAAAAAGAGGATTGTATCTGTAATTATGTATAGCATACTTTTGGCCAACAAGGAACTCTAAAGATAACCAGGAGTAAGGATGTCATCAAAGAACTGTATGACAGAAAGAGAAGTGGGGCTGGTTCTGTGGCATGAGAAGGTAGCCAGCCAGAAGGCAACACAGAGAGCAAGTGCTCAAACTGCAACTCTGAGCCCCGCCTTACCCCATATAGGGGAGAGAGGAAGCACTCCCATTGGCTGTTGGGGAGAGGGATGGGTCATGTGAGAAACATCCTTGGACACATGTGAAGAGGGGGAGGGGAGCAGCTCTCCCTTTGGCACACGTGCCATAGGTTCACCAACAAGGACCTAGAAGGAAGGAGAAAACAAAGAAGACCTCTAACACACAGAATAGCAACTCCTAGTAAATGTTTGAGAAGACATGTTCCAAAGTCACATAGAATATTTAGGCACAGAAAACCTGTGTTCTGCATCTGCTGAAGTCCCAAATTGGTGAGATCACATTTGAGTACTTCACTATTCAATTTAATACAAGCATTACAAAACTACAGTTTGTATGGACTCCCTTCTATCACCTCCTTCTCCTTCCCCTTTTTTAGTGTTTCATTGACTTTTTCCTCCCCATCATTATTACTACCCAACTAGTCCCTTCCAGCACTATTCTTCTCCAGTCAACTCAGACTGCAGCCAATCTTGAGTATTATCTCCAGAATATACACGGAACTTTCAAATCTTTGTGTGTTTCCTCTTTCTATTCTCCATTATCTATACTATTTTCTTACTGACCATCACCCTCTTATATTCATTTGTTGAAATTCTTTCCATAATTAAACAGTTTTTAAGTAGTATAGACTATGTGGGATATGAGTTTCCCTGAACCTACCACTCAGGAAAAGAATACTAATATATCATAGGAAAACATGTTGCAAATCATATAAAAAGGAGATAAGTCCATCAATCATCAGGTTCCCCTTTCCCTTGAAAGTGTCTGTTTCTGCCTCTTAAAGAGACAGAGGAAGAAATAAAGAAACTCCCTTTAACAAAAGTCACCTTTGAGAATCAATTTAATAAAATTATCACATTAAAAAAAAACACCTTTACCTTCCTTCTAAGTATCAAAACCGTGTATTGGTTCTAGGGCAGTAAGGGCTAGGCAATGGGGGTTAAGTGACTTGCCCAGGGTCACATAATGAGGACGTGTCTGAAACCACATTTGAATCCAGGACTTCCTGTCTTTAGGCCTGACTCAATCCACTGAGCCACTTAGCTGCCCCAAACTATCACTCTTTTAAGGGCAGCTAGATGGCACATGAATAAAGCTCTGGGCTTGGAATTAGGAAGACTCATCTTCCTGAGCTCAACTCTGGCCTCAGACACTGACTAGTTGTGTGAGCTTGGACAAGTCACTTCACCCTGTCTGCTTCAATTTCCTCATTTGTAAAATGATCTGGAAAAGGAAATGGCAAATCATTCTTTGTCAAGAAAATCACCAGGGGGCAACTGGGTGGCTCAGTGGATTGAGAGCCAGGCCCAGAGACAGAGGTCCTGGGTTTAAATGTGGCCTCAGATGCTTCCTAGTTGGGTGCCCCTGGGCAAGTCATTTGACCCCCACTGCCTAGCCCGTAACACTCTTCTGCCTTGGAATCAATACACAGTATTGAATCTAAGATGGAAAGTAAGGGTTTAAAAAAAAAAGAAAGAAAATCACCAAATGGGGTCACAAGTTGGACACAACTGAAATGACTCAACATATATAACGACACAAACTCATTAGTCTTTTAAGCCTGTGGGACTTTTTGTCTATACCATACAGAAAGTATTACTCATCATTGACCATTTCAGTGCACTAATGTAAAAAGCTGGAGTTGGGTGTTATAACAGCCTTCCTGCACATGGATGAAGAAGCCTCCTGAGTTATTTGTTTTAAGACCAGTGATAAAGGCCCAAAAAAATCTGAATATCAACTGGTCAATTCTGTGGGGATCTTCCCTTCCCCCCTTCCCCTCCCAGTGCAAGTTACCCAAGTCCAGCCTCCTTGCACCCTCTGTCCAATGCCTGGTCTTGCTGAACTCAGATAAGAAACCTATAAAAACCCACCATATTTAATGGGTTTGGGAGGGTGCCCAAGAGACTGGATATCAGAAAAGATTCCTCCTGATCTGAGGGGCCACTATTACCTTTAAGATTCAATTATCTGGGAGAAGAAACAGAATCCTGTATGGCCTTAGTTCCATAACGTAATTCTGTGTGAGAGAAGGTATTGTCTTCCTTTTTGGTGTTTATATTTCACAAAGGGAACCCTAGAATAGCATCCAGAGGATTCAGTGACTCCCCTTCCCAAACTATTGTGTGCAAATGAAAAATTTCCCCTGTTCCATGCCATCAGTCGCATTTATTAATAGATGAATTCTTTGATCTTTACATAACAGGAATTTTGTAGGCAGTTTGGAAATTCTCCTGTGGTGCTGACCAGACACAAAGGGGAAACAAGAACTGATATTCTGAGGGCAGCCCAAGAAGAAGATAAAACCAATTTTGGAATCCATAGTCTAGTTTCCTTAATTCTCTTCATATTTCCCTCAAATAATGACCACTGAGTAGTCTAGATCAGTTTTCCACAAATTGTTTTGATCAAAACAATTTTATAAATTTTTACTTATAAAAAAAATTGAGCATGTACTCCCAAGGTGTGTATATTCCATCTTTACTGATCATAAGCATATTCTTCTCTAATAATTATATGCATTATAAAACTTACATGGAAATAGACATTTTAAAAGGAAAAGATAAAGATGAAGTCATGGATTCTAGAGTCTACGGGAAGTCAGAGAAGTTTAATGAGCCAGGGAGTGACAGAGTGTAGAGGCCTTGTAGAGGATGGACTGGAGAGACCGGAGGCAGCCATCGAAAGACTGGGCCTGCGTGGACCACCGTGTGAGCAGAGAGAAGAGAGGAAAGCAGGAGAGGTGGGAATGACGGAATGGGGCTCCCTCTCTTCCTGGGAGCCCTGAGGAGGGGAAAGAGCTTTGTGTCTGTTGGAGAACTGGTTAAAAAAATAATAATAAATTCTTATTGACTGACTGATAACGGTAACATTATATGTGTATAGTGTAACACTGTACACACCAATATATTACTTTACATTTTAAACTATGTAAAACCTATACATGCACAGATACCTCCCAATCTATGATTTTATACTGAAAGGAACTCCAGAGTAGGCCCTCCCTCTGCTGATCCTAAGGGGCCCTCTGTCCACAATTCAGTCTTTTTTTACCTTATTTTTTAACAATCATTTTTTATAATAATATTATAACATAATATTATAACATAATAATAATAATAATATAATAATGATTTAACAATCATTACTTTATCTTAGTAACAACTCTCAGATGGAAAGACAAGTGCTAGCCAAACAGGGTTAAGTGACATGCCTAGAGTCACTTATTATAGATTAATTATTATATGTGATAATAATCACAATTATTGCATATTATGGCCTATGTGTGGAACACAGTGCTAGGTTATTTGGAGAGAGAATAAAGTCATGATTCTGTCTTGATTACCAGTTTAAAGGACTAACCTTCCCAAAGGCTTAATGGGGAAAGACATCCTGAAATGTAGCATTAGTATAATCTGAAAATATTTTAAGTCTAATCTTCCTCAAATTCACTATGATAATTCACAAACTAGGCAAAAGATGTACCCTACCAATATCACAGGGTTATTCTATAATTATAAAACAAAATGATTATAAGGTATAAAGTATATTACAATGATGGGTTATTTTTTCAGTTCTCCAAAAACCACTATCTATGATTTCATCCTGAATTCAATTGGAAGAGGTTGATGAGTGTTTCTCTTTGCGACTGAAAAACATCCTCTTGTGGTCTTCTTGGTGACTTAAGCTCTCCAAGGGGAGCAAGGACAGGCACACTCATGCTGTTGTCAGGTTGTACTGAAGGGTTCCTGTTTAGCAAGAACTGTAATATATGGGCCAAAAAGGGAACATGGAGGGAGAGAGAGAAAGAGTTGTGAAAACGGAGAGGGGGAAGAGATTGACCAATATTTGGCCTTCATATTGAGAGGAGTATGTCTCCTCAGAGGATGGTTCTGGGAGATGGGGGATAATAGATAGAGGGATAAGCTTTGGTAAGATGACACACTGCCTCCCTTTTGGTCCCAGCTATTGTTGAGAGGCAGGATGGACTCTTCTGCCTCTGGATCCCTCAAGTATACCAACTGCCACTCCCCCCCCAAACCTTGGGTTACTCCACAGCCCAGGAGAGATGATTGCTTCTTGGGTCTGATTGTTTGGATCCCTGGGATCCTGAACTAACTCTCTTCTTTGGGGAGTGGTATATGGATCTTCCCAAATCTTCAGCTCCCTTTCCTAGTATCAGAAACTAGCCAGACCTGATTCTAAGTAGTAGACAATATATTTGGGTTCACCCAGGGAAGGAGTGGTAAGGGTGTCAGGTAAGGGAAGTGGGTGAGCAGGAAGCCCTATTGACTTGCCCTCTCTGGCAGACTGACCCCCCCCCCAAGGTCTTGGGGTTCAGGTTCTCAGCCTTGGTCCCTCTTCCTGCCAGCTGCTGGCTTGGTCCCTATTCCTGGGCTAACTAGTTTGAGCACTGGAGTCTGGGAACAAGTTAAGATGGAGAATGAGATCCTTGAGAAAGGGGACTTTCTTCAAGTCCCCGTCCACAATATTCACTGATGAATCTGAGCTGTTGTTGAGAGCTGAGTGAGAGATATTCATAGGTTCATATGGAAATAATTGATCTCCAGAGAGACTCAAGCTTCTTTCTAGCCTGTGAGAGCTGCTTCTTCTCCTACCTGGCTCCTAGCTGGAAGAAGTGAAGGAGTGATTACCATTTGGAGTCCTCCAAGTTTCTGATTCTCTGAATGGAATCTTGAATTTTTTCTTCTTGCACCTTCCCCACTCTCTCTCTGCAGCTGAATTCTGCCAGAGATTTCTCCTTGCACAAATTGGACAAATTCCTCTCTTACAGAACTCCCAGAGTTTGGGACGGGCAGATTTTTTAGGAACCTGGGGTCACTTCCCAACCAGAATGACTTTAGTGGGGAGAGAAGTTATTCTCATCCCTCCTCCATATTTGCTGTTGTTCTGTCTTGTCTAATTCTTCATGACCCCATGGACCATACTTTCCATGGGATTTTCTTGATAAAGACACTGGAGTGATTTGCTATTTCCTTCTCCAATGGATTAAGGCAAATAGATTAAGCAACTTGCTCAGAGATACACAGAACTAGTAAGCATCTGAGGTAAGATTTGAATTCAGACCTAGCACTCTAGCTTTATCTACTGATTGGTACCCCTACACAATTTTTCTAGTAGGAAAAACAAACAAACAAACAAACAAGAGAGAGATAGACATAAAAAACATTGACTGAAAATGGTGTTTTCTTCTCTTTTCCTTTTTCCTTGTGGGACAAGGAAGAGATTCAAGAACAATTTATAAACAGAAAATATCATATTGAATTTTTTAAAAAAGAGAAGTCAATCATGATTACCATAGGTTGTGAACTCCTTGAGGGCAGAGATTATTTTATATTTCTTTTTATTCCCATAATTTAGCATGGTATCTGACATCTTTGAAATATTTAATAAATGCTTATTGTTAATAAAATACTTCAACTTAATACTTATCTCACATGCATTCATTTATTCCACAAACTTTTTAAAAGCACCTACTGTGTGAATGGCACTGTGCTAAGTGTTTGTGGAAATAAAAAAATTAAAGTATGGTCCTATCTGGTGGAATTTACATTACACTAAAAAAGATGACTAAAATGCCAATAATTTATAATAAGCAGTAGTACATGATAGATGCATTAGAGGCACAAAACTAAGAGCTATGTGAGGGGTGTTTTAACTGACTTAAGTAATCACGAAAGGCTCCTAAAGGAGGTAACATTTGACTTAGGCTTTAAGGAGTTTATAACCACATCTGCTTTCCAGTCATTTTTGTCCAAATTAATTAACCATTTAGTAACAAAGAACTTGAAACTAAGGGTTGTCCATCAATGTAATTTAAACAGTTTCATTTTATTATACTGCTTTAAAGTTCACAAAAATTTACTTGTTGTCTAATTTGTCCCTTACAACAACCCTCATTTTAACCACAGCATAGTAGCTAGTGTTAGAAATAAACCTCTGGGCCATAATTCTCCAAACTTTAATTGTGGTCAATTAAAGCTGGAGATCTTACCATGCCCAGTCTGTGGCAAAACCCCCATTTTGATGTTCAACAGTGTGTTTTTTAGGTTTTTAACAGTTAACTAGCATGCCATTAATTAGGCAGAAGGTACATAGAATATTATGAAACATGCTGTAGCCTTTGATAACAAGAGTTTGGAACATGGATATGAAGTTATAGGTTCCAGTACAAGGTAAGATAAGAAAATTTAATCCTCCAGAACTATCATATTACTTCTGGGATGGGTTGGGTCAAAGTAACTTTTCTTGACAATACTCCAGGGATCCTGTGGCTGGCATACATTTTCACAGGATCAAACAATATCTGGATATGCCAAGGTTGTTTTCTATGATCTCATCAGGTCAGCCTTGCACTCACCATTCTAAATGAACTTGGCTCCTTCTGCATGGGTTTCAGCCTCTTTAGATACCTACACAGGGCTGAAGTTTTTATTCCTCTAACAGAAGCTCTTAATCTAGTTAGTTGCAAACTATATCCTTTTTATACTATGGTTAATATTCTATTATAATTGATATCTTTATACACATTATAATAACTGGGTCTAATTTTTTCTAAAAATTATAATTTCAGTTACTTATCTAAAGGATTATATGTGATCATTCAGCTCATGATAAATAATATAAAGGCAATAAAACAATTTTTCTTTCACTAGTAGATGTCTAAGGCAGGATTTGAACTATAATGAAATACTGCTGCCCCCTAAGAAATTACCAAAAGGGACGGTTTCAGAGAAATCTGGAAAAACTGTTATGAAAGTAAAGTGAGAAGAAACAGAAGCACAAATTACACAGCGACATTTCAGAGACAAATCTTTTGACAGACTTAAAAGAACAATAAGAAATGCAAAATCAATCACAATTTCTAAGGATGATGCATGCGACCTACCTCCTGACAGAAGGATGGATTCAAGATGTAGAATGAGACATACATTTTGGTAACATGGACAAAATGATTGTTTTGCTCAACTATGCATATTTGTTCAAAGGAGTTTCACCCCTTTCCTTTTTTTTTTTAATGGAGCAAAGTAGGATGGGGTGGGGATTGTTAACTGAAAAATAAAGTAAAATAAAAGATTAAAAAAAAAACCCTAACTAAGGGGCAGCTCGGTGGCTCAGTGGATAGAGAGCCAGGCCTAGAGATGGGAGGTCCTGAGTTCAAATAATCTTGCCTCAAACACTTCCAAGTTATGTGACCGTGGGCATGTCACTTAACCCCCATTGCTTAGTCCTTACTGCTCTTCTTCCTTGGAACCAATACACAGTATTGATTCTAAGACTGAAGTGAGGGGTTAAAAAAAATAACAACCTAACTACAACAAGGGTTTAAAAATAAAAATAATAATAACAATAAAAACAACCTAACTACAAATTTCTGAATATAATCCAGAAAAGTGGATGCTACCTTAGAACACTACTGCTTCGGTATCGGTTACTGGCAGCACGAAAATTAAGACCACCCAATCTAATGCAATATACACAGACCCAGTTGGCGGCTCCCTCAATCTTCGGAGTGTATTTCGAAACTTACTTTGCGCTGTATTTTGGGGGAAAAAAACCAAAAACAGGCAAGTATTAATAACAAAATCAGAATTCAGCACACCAGGAGCTAGCTACAATTTAGTGAACGTCCTTTTGGAGACGGAAAATTAGCCAATCAGAAGAGGCCTCAGAGACTATAAGTCGTTGATTGGTCCGTAGAGACATATCTTCAATTCACTAAAGAGGGGGTAGGTGTTCAAAGAGAGAGAGAAAAGCTTTGTAACCAACCAGGGAGAGATCTGAGGGAGGGACTCCAGATTGGCCCTATCATGGAAGCCAGGTCCCCTAAGGGGGCGGGGCGAGAAAGGATGGGATGTGGTCTCTGGACACCAGGAGTGTTCTGAAGTGGGGAGGGAGAGTGGGCGTAGGCAGGCTGTGGGCGCGCCCACAGAACTATGGGCGGGGTGAATGGAGTCAGCTGCGGGAGCCGGATACAGGCGCCGGGGCCCTGGGGATGGGCGGAGCCGCCGCCAGCGCCGCCGCTTGGTGCTGGTGGCCGCCGCTGCCGGAGGAGCCGGAGCTCTGGAGACTAGTCGTCCTTGCTGTTGTGCTTCTACTCCCCTCACGGGGCCCAGCTCCCGAGGACGGCGAGATGCTGGGGAAAGGGGTGGGCGGCGGCGGCGGTTCCAAGGCGCCCAAGCCCTCCTTCGTATCCTACGTGCGCCCCGAGGTGAGCGGCCCGGCCCGGACAGAAGGCGCCAGGGCGCGGGGTGGGGCGGGGGTGGGGGGCGCCGGGAGCGGAGCTGTTCCTCCGCCACCTTCCTCTCTCCCTTCCTCTGCTTGCTCTTGGGGAGGTGGGTACGGGAGCGTGGGGATGCCCCCTCCCGCCCCGGGCGTACTGGGGCGCGGTGCCTCAGAGCTGGAATGCTGGCGGGCTCCCCGGCCGAGGAGGGGGCGTCGCTGCGGGGCCGCAGGTGTCAGCTGGATGATCTCGGCTCGCTGCGACCTGGGGAGGGCGGCGTTGGGGCCGGGAGAGGTGACTGTGGCCTAGGACCTTCCTGTTGGCTTGCTGAGCTTTGGGCTGGTCCCCTAGGAGGAAGACAGGGTGGCCCATGCTTTCCGCCCCCTGCTAGGGCATGTCTGCTATGCCTCCGTAGTTTCTGCCGACCTTGTACACTTCGGGCACCCATGTTTTTAGTTTCAAGTATGTGGTGGATTACTAACTCCTGTACAGGACAAGCCTCTTGTCATGGCCTTGTCTCGCCTCGTCCCCCTGTCGGTCCCCTTCTCCATCCTCTGCTGTGTGCTTCTCTGTGTCCTGTTTTTGCCCCTTTTGTATCCTCAGCGCTTAGCAATGTACTTGATACCCAATGAGAGCTTAATAAATGCGTGTTTCTCCCCTCTTTCGACCCCCTCCCCCAAATCATTTGTCTCCTAAAACCTCCATTCATTTTTTTCCTGTTTTTCCTTTCTCAAAGTACAAGTTCTTTAGAAAGCCCCATTTCCAGAGAGCATGGACATAATTTAGGGTTTCCTTTACACACTAACTCAACCTCTCAGAGAGACTGGAAGTTAACGTTGGACACTTGAATCCTGTGGAGCTGAGGCTCTCATAGATAATACCAAGCTGGGAAGGATTTGAATCTGACACTGCCCCGGGCCGGACTGTCTATGTACCTGTTGTACTCAGCCTGGGAGTTAAGAAAGACCCCATTTCACATCCTGCCTCAGACACTTCCCCAGCGATGTGACCTTAGGCAAGTCACTTAGGACTCAGTTCCTTCCTCTCTGAAATAGGGATATTAATAGTACTTTCCTCATCAGTTCTTGTATCAAAGGATATAGAGCAGTTTCCAAATCTTAGAATATTATATAAATGCCGAAAATTATTGTCAGCCTTCCACACCACAGTCCCTGGTGAACAGTGGGGGATTGGGGAGTGGTGGAGAGAAGCATCTTTGAATCTCCACAACCTAGCAAAAAGTGTCTTGCAGGTATCAGGCTCTTAATACATGTTCCTCCCATGGTTGAGTGATCTGTCAACTAAGGACCAGCCTCTAGTTAAGTTAGTTTATCACCAGGTTTCTTTCAAGATGATACATTTTCCACCTCTGACTTCTTGCAATCTAAGTTGTTGGTGGGTTTGGGATCTGTGTTTTATCTGGAATGGGAATTACTTCCACCATTGTAACTATAGATTCTTGACATATCAAAACTTCAAAGCCAGATTCAAGCAGTTGCAGTTTTGCATTAGTTTGTGAACTTTCCTGTCCTCTTTTCCTTTCTTGTCACTCACAACTCATTCTGTTACTCCCTTCCATGTAGGTGAACTGGCACTACATGCATTCATTCTATTTGAGGTGATTTGAAGTCACATGAAACCAGCTTGAAAGTTAGAATGGCACTGTGTGATTAGCTAGGTTTGATCTTGCCAAGGGCCTCACTTCTGGCCCCAGGCAAGACCAGAAGTTTTGTGTAATTTTCTTAAGGTACATTGAAAACTCTTTGGTGTTAGGTAGACTGTAGAATACCAGAAGATAGTCTTATTTTTAGATCTTATTTTTAAACTAAATAACAACCACTTCCTCTGTAAACACTTAGAATGGGTCAGCATCCTCCTAAACTTTTTTGAACAAAGGAACTCTGCTAGGGAAACTAACTTATAAGTAAAATAGTTTAGTTTTTTTCTGCTTCTATTTTTGTTAAAGTGCTCTCAAAGGGCAGTTGTTGATCTTTTCATTTGCTTCTCAAGGCGAGTCAAAAATTCAATTGTACAGTCCACTGAGAAATGTAGCAAAGACCAGGAATCCCTGAACTTTCCATGTACATATGCATTCTTTTAAATGAACTGTGTATTAATTACAGCCCACAGGCTAATTTTTTCCCTTTGGGTGAATTTAGGAAATGGGTATAGTTAATTAAAAAATACACCCATGCTAATAACTTTCCCCCCTAATTTGTTTTATTTGGCTTATTATGATTTTAATTTGGCTTCTTTCTTTTTCTTGAACCAACATAATTTAGATTATCATAATGATAAAGTACCTATCAATCTTTCTCCCAAAAGAATATTATCTTCTAATCTAGAAAAATGTGAGTTATGAGAACCTGACCAAAATTATGGCTTCTCTCACACTTTTTTTTTTAAAAGACTGTAAAGGTAATGTATCTCTTGTATTCATCATACTATCAGAAATTCAAATGAGAGGTATTCAGATAAAGCATGTATGTCTCTGAGGATGGCACTAATCTGTCTGCCAACGACCTTAAATTACTTAGTTATATAAGAACTGCTTCAAAATATTTTTCTAAAAAGCTCTTTTACTAGTTGCCTAGTGTTTTTTGCTATCATTATCCCTTCCAAAATTACTTTTTTATTAAAAAAAAATGATTTTTTGTCAGTTGGGAAACTGCAGGGGGGTTTTCTTTACAGATCAGAAGTGCCAAAATAGCTTTGGCATCTTTACATCTAATGATACCTGCTGTTAACAGGGCAAATATTTGAGCCACCAGAAGTGATTTTAGGTTAACTGTAACTTTTCCTTTCACAAAATGCCATACTGAAAGGAATGTTGGAAATAGTCCAATACATTCTAATTTTACAGATGAAGAAACTGAGGTACAGAGAGGCTGTGACTTGTCTATGGTGGTAGGACTAGTAGTGCTATCCTAGGGAATATTTAAAATTAAGGTTTACAAAATATTTTACAGAATTCTTTTTTGAGCCTTGCAACAACACAATTGGGTGGGTGCTGCAGGTGTTAGCCCCATTTTGCAAATGAGGAAAAACTGGCTCAAAAAAGACCAAATGATTTCTCCAGTCATGCAACTAGTAAGTGTCAGAGTTGAATGCAAACCTAGTTTTCTCCTTATTCCATGACCAATGCTGCTACACTGAGTTGTACAACTAGTTTTTTAATAGCCTCATGTTAATAAAAACAGAAGCTCCAAACTGACCAAAATGCTTGAATATACTTTTCATATTGCATTTTTTTTCTTTTGCCCTGACGCTATTGGCATTGGACTTAGATGGAATAGAATTTGGTTTTGTCTGTTAACAGGATTTAGCTGTTTTGTATGTAAGTGACTAGTTGTTTAAAATGCTTAGAGTGGGGAAAAAACCAGTCAGTAGTCCAAGAATCTTCTCATTCCAGGTCAATGGATATAAAAGTTTTAAAATTCTGAACTGTGATTCAGTCATTTTTAGAAACAAATTCCCTCTCAGTGTAAAATCAGTTGTGCAGAAAAGTGGGAAACAGATGGTATGTGTTGGCAGATTGGTGCCTGGGTGGCCACCTGAAAACAGTCCTAGAGCTTAGAGCATGAATAGTGAGAGTGGGATTTGTATTCCATTCTTGAGGGCTTTTTTTCTCTGCACCATAACAGAAAATATCACTGGGGAAAGGAATATTGAAAGGGAGCCTTTAGAAACTAGGAAGTTAATGCTTATTTTAGTTGAATGCTAAAGTCATTTGGACTTGTGTGTAACCAAAAGGATGAAGGTAACAGATTCATGCTCCAAGCAAACAAACAAACAATATATATATATATATATATATATATACACATATACATATATATAATTATTATTATTACATACCTTGTTTAAGGTCCTGGCATTATATCCAAATAATAGCTGTTATACTGAAACTACTTGTAGATGATTGTTAGGGGCTTAAATTATTGTGCAGGTGGTTGATAAACGTCCTGAAACAGTTTGTACAACCCTTACTTATTATCAGGAGAGGTGGGATAGTGAGAGAAATAAAATTCCTTGTACTGAAGAATAAATAGAACAGAGCCCTTGCTCTTAAGGAGTTTATGATACCTTTTAAAAAGAATATAAAACTTTTTAAATAAGAATAAAGTACATGCCCACAATGGTGAAATCATGGGGCAGAAGAAGAATAGTAGAGTAGAACAATATCAACATTTTCTCAGGACTCTTTTTAAAAATTGTTCATTATTTTAAAGCATCATTGTCACTGCTCAGTAATTTTCTGATTTGTAATCAGAAAGTCATTCTCTTCCAGGTACTAGTTGTGACCCTGGCTTTATAAATTACTTTATCTGAGTAAAAGTTTTTTCTCTTTCAGCTCTTAACTTTATCCAATATTTTGAATATACTAATCCCACAAAGACATTTCTTTCAGTTTGTAGTCTTACTTCTGGGAACAAAACTTTTACCTAATCATACTACTTCATACTTAATGTAAGTTACACATCCTTAATATGAATTGCTTATTGAAAATGGAAGCTTAAAATAAGTATAAGCCAATAGAATGCTATGAGAATTTCTTTTTTAAAATAATATATCCTGTCTTAGTAACAACTTTAAGACAGAGGGATAAGGACTAAGCAAAAGGAGTTAAGAGACTTTCCTACAGCTAGGAAGTATCTGAGGCCAGATTTAAATCTAGATTGTCCTGGCCCCAGGCCTGGCTGTTATTCTGCTGTGCCACCTAACTGCCTCTTGAGACTAATTTTTTGATATGTTGTCTCTAGAAGATAGACTATGTCAGGCATGGGTGCCCCAGGCATGGAAGGAGGAGATGGGATGTGGGGTGTGAGGGATGGCAAGTATGAACTGAAAAAGCATTGATTATAAATACTTAGTATGCAGAGACACTGTGCTGAATTAAGGGATCCAAATAGAAAAGTCCTTGATATCAAGGAACTCACATTCTGATGGGGGTAAAAGGGAGCAGCTGCAAGTGAAAGGGAAAGGTCCCATTGTCCTTAGGGGGTAATGATAAAGTAGACAAGGTTGTGTCTTCTTTAAAGTAATTTCTACTGATAAAATTATGTATTTGACATATATGTCACATGTGACACTATTTGCATAATGTCTGCTGATTAAATTATATATTACTGAGGTTGAGCACTTTGATGGTAATAACATTCTTTTCCCCATCTTCAGTAGCTGTGGAAGCTGAGGAGGAGGAGCTGTAGCACCTGCAAGAGGAATTGCCCTGTCTCTTCTCCACATCCTCAGGGGTTGATTCCTAGGACAGTGGTTGATGGGGCTGAGTTGGAAGCAAGACTGGTGGTTTAGAGAGTGCTCCAGCTCTCTGGGGCTTTCACAGTTTGTCAGGAGTTGGTGGTGGAGGTGGCAAGGAATGTGACTTCTTTTGCAGTAATTGCTTCCCTTGGTGACAGATGAAGAATCTAGGTCAAAAGCAGTCTCAAGAGGCTACTGTTATCATAGTGGATGCTTGAAGTTAAGGATTACAAAACATTGCTAATGTCGAGGTTCATTCTAGAATATTAACGTCAGGGTCTGAGGTGGTAGATAGCGTCGATAGTATGAATTGTTCAGCACATTCTGCCCTCTTTCTTTCTCTGCCTTGTTGATTAAGTTGGGCTGGCTTGTTGGTGAGTTGACCGGTTTGACTGGAGCCCAGAATAAATGAGGAAGAATAATATGTAATCAACTTGGAAAGGAAGGGTGAAGCCAAATTATGATGGGATTTAAGTGCTAGAGAAAATAGAATATTTTTTCCTCAAAGGGCAATGGGAAGCTCCTGTAGCTTTTTGAGCTGCAGAGAAACATGTTAATTTGTATTTTAGGAATATCAAATTGGCACCTCTGGAGAGAGTAGCTTGTAGAGGGGAGACACTAGAGGCAAAGAGACCATTTGGGAGGCTTTTGTAGTCATGCAGGTAAAATATAATGAGAACCTGGATGTGATTTGAGTAGAGAAAAAGGGATACTTTCAGGAGTTTATGATAAAGTAAACTTGACAAGACTTGGCAACTGGTAGGATATTAGGGGTGGTGAAAGAATGAAGAATTAACTCCTAGGTTGCAAACCAGAGTGCCTGGGAGAATGTTGATGCTCTCCACAAAAATAAAGTAATTGGAAGAGGAAGGTGGATTCAGAGGGGAAAATAGCAAGTTCTGTTTTGGACATGTATTTGAGATGACTATTGGACGTCTGCAGGAGATATGCAGCAGACATATAGAAATGCTAGAT
This sequence comes from Monodelphis domestica, assembly GCF_027887165.1. NCBI lineage: Eukaryota > Metazoa > Chordata > Mammalia > Didelphimorphia > Didelphidae > Monodelphis > Monodelphis domestica. The sequence goes on along the minus strand of NC_077229.1, from coordinate 438,072,205 downwards.
AGGAGCTCACGGGACAGATGACAACTAGATATGTATTTTGGGGAGTCACTATGTAGAGACCGTTAAATTAATGGGAACTGACAGGGTCACCAAAAGAGAAAGAAAGTAGACCCAGGACAGAGCTCTGGGATATACTCATACCAGGAAGTGAAACATGGATGATGCTCCAGCAAAGGAGTTTGAGGATTGACCCAATAAGTGGGAAAAGAACCATGGCAAAGCAATGTCCTGCAAACAAGGTACAGGTGAGTTTCCAGAAGGAGTGAATGGGACAGTGTTGCCAGATGTGGCAGAGTTAAGAAATGTGAGCACTGAGAAAAGGTCACTGGATATAGCAATAAAGAAATTATTGGTGTCTTTAGAGACTAGTAAGACTAGAAGTCAAATTGCAATAGATTTAAAGCTTTTTAAAACATGTTTTACCAAAAAAAATAAATGGGCCACGCTGGACATGCTATATCCCCTTCCATATATGTTATTTACCATTTTTGGGTGGTATATGCTTTGCCATCAGTTTTCTGTGACTCTTGATTTTTTTTTTAAGTCTTTTAATGGTGTTTTTTCTTTGGATTTCTGTAGCCATTATGTTAATTACTTTCCGGGCTTCACCTATTTCACTCTGCATCAGTTCATACATGTCATTCCAAGTTTCTCCAAATTCTTCATATTTGTCATTTTTTTGAAGCACAGTAATATTCCATCACATTCATATGACAGTTTCATCAGCCATACCATCAATCAGTGGGCAATCACTTTTTCCCAATTCTTTATTCTATTAATTACTTTTCCTTTCAGTTATTAATTGTAAATGTTTTGGTATATGTGGGACCTTTATTTGTAGCTTTGTCCCATGTGAAATACATACCTTGTGGTGGTATCATTGATCAAAAGACATAAAGAATTTAATGACTTTAAAAAAATATGACTTTCCCACTGTAGGAATTCAGATTCTCCAGACTCAATTTGCCAGTTACTTGGAAGTTATGAGCTATAGTTTATATAATGCAAATTAATGATTAATAACATTAAATGACTATGCCCTGAAGCTTGGTAAGAAGGAACTACTATTAAGTGGTAACTAGGGAGATCTGTTTTAATAAAAATCTATTATGCCCTGTGCTTGAGGAGTTAAAATGAAATTTAAAATAAAATATGTTGTTTGGGCTAGGAACCTAACCAGTTGTAATCTCTGGCCTTTTACCATACTGGGATAAGAGCAAGTAATGATGACAAATATGATCTTGGATTTAGAGTGAAAAGGACCTTTTGTCATAACTAGGGCAACTAGTATAGTTTAAGGCCTTGAATCAACAGGGATTGGGTGAAGGAATTGGGTATATTTTTTTGTCTGAAAAATTGAGGACTGGTAGAGGGAGTAAAAAAGAGGAAGTATTCGAAGAGACATGATAGCTATCTTGTTGTCATGCAGAGGATACATTTTACTTATTAAGTTTAGTCCCAAAGAACAGATTGGAGATCAATGGATGTATATAGCCTTGGGCATGCACTACTCAGTCAGCAGTGACACTGGATAGACATTCCTGTCTAGGCCACGGTGGGCACTTTGTCATACATTATTGGTAAAGACTTTTGTGTACAGCTCTCTTCCCAGAGACTTGAAGCTATATGATACAATGAAAAGAGCTCTGGGTCTGAAGTCAGAGGTTCAAAAGAAGAGAGTTGTACTAGATGACTTTTGAGGTTTCTTCCAGCTCTAGATCTGGGATCCTATGTGAGGATAGAACTAGTTAATCTTTCAGAGTGTAGGGAAGGAGACATAAACCCTTAGGAGAGGAGAGCCTTAGGAAAGGTCTGCTGGAGATGGTGGGATTTGCCCTAATCTGAAAAGTCAGAGAAACTTTTAAAAAGGCTGATGTAAGCGGGAAGTGTTCCAGGCATTGGGGCCAGCCAGTGCAGGAGTCTGAGAGAACAACAAAAAGGCTGGATCTTTGAGTTATGGAGAGAGCTGAAGTCTATGAAGATTGAAATGGTAGGAGGGGGCTGGGTTGTGTGAGAGAGAAAAATCCAGAGATGTGAGAGAGACTTTTGAAAAGGAAAAGCCTGGAGACTGCAAAGATTCCATCAGCTGGGGAGGGGGGGAATAGGGCAGAGGGGAAGGGGCTAAGAAGGTTTGGAACCTTTAGAAAGGGAACAACTCAGAAGGAGTCGATCTTCTCTCTCTTGACTTGAGACTTCCTGAGGAGAGGATCAATATCTGACTAGATCCTGATCCAAGAAATCTTTCCTTCCCTGAACCTGATCACAATCCTCCCAAACCAACGAGTGGACAGAGAATTGGAGAGAAAAGGAGTCCACAAGAAGACTTATCACAATCTCCCTTTCGTCTTGACTTGAGACACCTGCTGTGTGGGGCTAAAAGCTAGGGTTCATCACTCTGAACCCCTCAAGGGCGCAGGCCACCAAATCTGGGTTACCTAACTTTGGGGGGAAGAGTTTAGCTAGCTAGGGATCCTCTTTTCCCTCTTCCCTCCTGATCCCAATCTACCAGCATTTCAACCTTATCCTTCAACCCTGTTTAGGATAAACTTGTTACCAAACTCTAACTGACTCAAGACTGAGTGAAGGGTAGTAGCTGAGGGGGGAGAGCAGTGATCTCTTCTCTCTCTAGAATAAGAAGCTTGCTATTAAGAAAGAGACAAACAGTGGAGAGTGAACAGGCAGGCTTAGTGAGGGGCCATAACTAGAGAGTACTGAAAGGGGGAAAGAACAGTCTCACCCTCCTTCTACCTCTTGGTCCAAAACCAGTAATAATTCCTCTCTTTGTTCTTGCCCTGAGGGAGGGAAGACTCCATTCTCTCCCTCTCCTATCTCCCCACACAAAAAAACCCTTTATTACAGTTGTGAGGAGCTTTAAATACCAAGCAGAAGCTTTTATGTTTTATTTATATTTATAAGTTTATCCAGAAATTGGGTGACAATCAGCCATCATTTTAGAGAACATTACTTTGGCTGCTAAAAGGAGGATGGTTTCCCATATTAGAACATAATCTGATTGAGGGGAGGGACTGTATTTGATTTTGTGCTTGAATCCCTAATGCTCAGCACATATTAAGTACTTAATAAATGCTTTTTCTATTTGTTCATTCAAAAAAAAAAATAAAAGGAGGATGGTTTGGAGTAGGAGAGCTTTGAGGCAGGGAGACTGGTTGGTAGCCCAAATAATAGATAATGAGAGCCTGTACTCAAGTATGTGGAGAGAAGAGGACTTGTATAAGAGATGTAAGATTTTCTGATAAATAAAATATGGAGGGTGGGGATAGGAATGAGGATTTGAGGATGATACCAAGATTATAAATAAGCCTGGTTGACTAGGAAAATGGTGGTACCCTTTGGTAATAGAAAAATTGAGAAAGGGAAAGAGTTTTGTGGAAAAGATAACTAATTATGTTTTGAATATGTTGAGTTGAGGTGTCTAGAGGACATTTGGGTAGCTAGGTGGCCTAGTGGATAGAGCACTGGAATCCGGAAGACTCATCTTCCTGAGTTCAAATTTGGCCTCAGAAACTTACTATGTGACCCAGGGCTAGTCACTTAATTAACCCTGTTAGCCTCAGTTTCCTCATCTATGAAAAGAGCTTAAGAAGGAAATGGCAAACCACTCCAGTGTCTTTGCCAAGAAAACCTCAAATGAGATCACAACCTCAATAACTAGGGAACATTCATTTTAAGATCCCAAAAGGCAGCCAGTAAACTGGGACTGAAGCTTGGAAGAGTCTAGTACTGGATATGTAGTTCTGTGAATCATTTGCTTGAGGGTCACTGTTAAATCCATAGGAACTGATGAGATTGCTAAACAAGTAGAGGGACAACAGAAGAGATCCTAGAACAGATCCTCGTGACACCTCCCAAAGTTAGTGGTAACACTTTAGATGAAGGCCACTGAGAAGGAACAGAGAGTTAGGGGTTAGTTTTTTCAAATATATATAAAAGCTGTTGTGAGAGAAGAAAGATAAGCCTCTGTATCTCCCTTATTTCCAGAGACATCATATCAAAATTAATTTAAAGGTATTGTTCAATTCAGAGTAACTGTCCTGTAGATTTTAGTGGCACATAATAGGAAAGCTACTATAATAAAGAAGTCAATGAACTGTTTTGACATTTAAAGGAGAGTTCTTATACCCCCAAATGGGAACCATTGCGCTAGTGTTTTTGTTTTTAATTTGATAAAGAAAAAACATATTCTTTAGTAGCAAGTTCCTGGCTTCTGCTAGAACCAGGCTGCCTGTGGGCATTAGTAAATGAATGAGAGGCTGACATGACTCTACTGGAACCATTTGGATTTTGAGTTCTTTGAAACTTTGTCGTTCGAAAGAGAATTCCCTTCCGGCCTGGATGGGTGGGTGGGACTATTTTAAACCTTAGCTTTGAGAAAACCCTTGGCTGATTGAAATGGGGAGGGGGGGAGTATTTTGTTCAGAAACAAAATGGGTCCATGCTGTGAATATTATATGTACATTTAAGAATGTAAAAGCAATATATCCCCAGCATAGTCATTAGTATTTCCTCCTCAATTCTAGCCTTGCTTTAGGTACTATTCTAAGTTTAAAAAAAAAATGTTTTAAGAATATTGATAGTTATCAGTAATGTTTGCCATTAAAGTCAGAGAAGAAAGTGTCTTCAAAAGATCACTTTCTTATTTGTGGCTTTTGCTTGATGTTCTCCCTTGAGCTTCTGCTTTTTTCTCTGACTCTTTCTGCATGTGATTCCTGGGGCACCTCCCTAGGTTAAGTCTAGTACTACATAAGTTTTTCCTGTGTAGTAGACAGCAGCAGAAGATAGCTTGAATCCAGGCCAGAGACTGAATACAGCTCTTGTAAATACTTCCTAAAGCCTGATAAAATAGATTGCTGTTGAAAAAGTGTTCTAAGTTCCAGGCTTTTCTTATGTTCTCTTTCTCCTTATTTAGCTCCTGTGTTCTGGTAAAAATTCAGCCAGCATCAGCTTGCAAATTCTACATTTTCTTTTACATACTAAAATGGATAATGCTTTTGGAAGTTTGAGATGCTAAGAAACCTAGTCTCAGATAGCATTTTGGAGGTGAGAGAATTATTACAGCATACTAGCTTCTTTTAATACTGACTGCCCATCAACAGCTTAGCCTTTTGGAGAGATTCTGTGCCAACTTATTTTTGATGTCAACAAGTTCAGATAATGTGAATAATGAAATGCTATAGACTTTATATTTGAGTATCTCATTTTATGTTGGATTTGATAATTTGTAGGGTCCTTTCCAGATCTCAAATAAGATAATATTTGTAAAGCACTTAGAACAGTGCTGCATATGGTATGTCCTATATTGTAATTTTTTCCTTCTCTTCCCTCTAAATTTGTAGTCCTATGATCATGGAACCTTAGTTTTCAGAGCCCTAAATAAAAGTAATACAGTACTAGGGAGATTTTACTTTTACAGATTATCTAGTCTAACCTCAAACTGAAGAGGAATCTCCTCTACCATATGCTCTGTTTGAGCACATCTAATGAGGGGACAACCAATTACTTTCCAAGGCTGTCTATTATACTTTGGGATAGTTTGAATTGTTAGGAAATATTTCTTTACATTGAACTAAAAGATACCTATCTATAACTTCTGTATTTTGCTTTTAGCTTTGTGACAAAGGAAGGACATCCTTTAAGAACTTAAAGAGAGGTTTATCATGGATGTCTACCTACCTGTTCCACACCCTGCCCCATGTCTTCTCTTAAGACTGGCATGCCTGGTTCCCTTAGCTAGCCCTGGTATGGCTTGATCTTTAACCCCTTCGTTGTCTTGGCCATCTTGGTCATTCATTAACTTCTGTACATTTCCTAGTTTATCACTGACCTTAAAATGTGTCACCTTCCACTAAAAACACTCTAGATGTGGGGGCATGGTACAGTGGGACATCACCTTCTTGGTTCATTGAATGCTGAACTTTTCAAAACACAACCTGAAGATTTTTAGCTTTCTTGGCTGACAGACCACAATTTTGAGTCATTGATCTACTAAACCCAAGACCCTTTAGATAAAACCTTTTGCCTCACCATAGTTCCTCTATCCTGTATTAGCCTGTGGATTGTTTTGAACCCAGGAAAAGTTCTTTACATTGGTACCTATTAAATTTCTCCTTATGATATTCTCTATATTTATAATTCTCATAAGTCTGTCAGGGTCTTTTTGGATCCTGACCCTGTCATCCAGCACATTAGCTCTATCCCTTTCAACTTTTTGTACTCTAAAACCTGATTAGCTTAAGATCTATGCTTTTGTTTGTGGCACTGATAAAATTTATTTTTAGAATTTAAGGGTTGAACAATACGGGGCCCACCAAAAGAGCACATCATTTACAGGCCTCTCTCTAAAGAGGCATTAAACACACACACACACACACACACACACACACACACACACACACACACACACACACACCATCCCCACCCCAGCCCAGCCCCCTTACCTTTTGTCTTAGTATCAGTTCCAAGACAGAGGAACTGCAAAGTCTAGGCAATCAGTTGAGTGACTGGCCCAGAGTCACACAACTGGGAAGTGTCTTAAGGCCATATTTGAACCCAGGTCATTCCTGCTCCAGGCCTAGTATTCTATCCAATATGCTACCTAGTTATCCCTCTAAACATTCATTTGACTCATTATTAATGTCTATTCTTTGGACCCACTTGTCTTACCAGTTCTGAAGACACCTGACTTATAAACTGCCATTTTCCATCTTATTCTTAAGGCATTCATGAGAAACTTTGTGAAATGCTTTGCAGGAATACAGATATACAGGATGTCCCATAAGTCTTAGTACAATTTGAAATTAATAACTTGAGAACTATAAATTCTGTAAATTTACCCCCCAAAAACATTGAAGGTTAAATTATTTAAATTTCTTTTATACTTATTTAGTTTTATGAATTTTGAATAATAAATTGCTCATTTTAATTTGAAAAAGACCAAGCACCTTGTCATTATGCACTGGATATGTGACAGTTTCTGGATGACACTGATATTCTTTCAAACCAGTGATCAGTAAAGGAGGTCCTCTTGGTCATTTCAGTCACCTCATCTGTCTTCAGTAGACATTTTTTTTTTTGTGGAGTCACTTCAACTCTTGTATACGCATGATCTTTGGGTGTTCTTAAGACTAGAATTACAAAAACAGTCCTTTCAGTCACTGAGCAGCAGATGAAAGTTTTTACAAAATTTGAAAGTTGACAAGGTGATATATAGCACAAGATGATGGTTGTGTTGAATTTTAATAAGAAATATCAATATTTAAAATTTTTAATTAAGCCTGCCAGACTTTTTTGTAAGTTAGTAGCATTTATATTTCTGAAGTTATTATAGCTTAACTCACACTTTTGAGATGCTATTATGTCTACATGAGTATTCTGATATGCAAGTCTAGTAGCTCTGAGATTGTGGCTGGGCCTGTGACTTTGTTGGCATTTATTTAATTGACTTCACACTAAACTGTATCAGTTGTCCTCCCTGTTTATGAATATGGTTCAGTTCCAATAAACATTTCTGAAAGCTTCTTTAGCTAGAAGTTTACAGTTTTGTGTACCAATATGTACACCAGTTAGTTAGTAGTAGTCTCTCGGTGACCGAGAATGACTATTGTCTTTGTGCATTATCATCTATTGATGTATCCTCATGTGGCTTTGAAGTCCAAAGGCTGAGGCGCAGAGTTTGTGGCACATGGGACATGGGACGCCAGTTGTTACGGGAGGTGCGGTTGTGGTCTGGTGTCGGCGTTAACGCGCAGCGGCAAGACGTCGACATCACTCATCTTCAGAGGTGGTGACGGCATGATTAATGTGGGTTCGCCAGCTGCTTCTGTCAGAGGCAGCGAGTTCTAGTTGCTTTGGTGTAATGCCAGCCCACTTCAAGTTTGACTTTAGCTGATCCTTAAATCTTTTCTTTGGTCGACCTTGTTTCCTGAGTCCAGCTGACAGTTCACCATAGAATACCTGTCTTGGTATTCGCTGTGGGTCCATGCGGATGACGTGTCCAGACTATCATAGCTGGGTTTTGAGGACCAGGACTTCGATGCTGGTGGAGTTGGCTCTGTCGAGGACTTCCTGGTTGGTGATTCGGTCCTGCCATCGGAACCTCATGATTGACCAGAGGGAGCGTTGGTGGAATTGCTCCAGCTGTTTCATGTGCTTCCGGTACAGTGTCCATGTCTCACAACCGTACAGGAGCGAGCTGAGGACCACTGCGTTATACACTTTGAGCTTCGTCACAGTGCTTATACCTCTGTGTTGGAAGACTTTGCAGCACAGCCGCCCAAGTGCCTGGCTGGCCTTTTGGATCCTGGCATTAATCTCGTGGTCTAGGGACCTGTCGTTGGCGATGGTGCTGCCCAGGTACTTGAAAGTGTTGACGTTAGAAAGTTGCGTGCCATCTATTGTAATGCATGGCTGGTTCGTTGGCCTCCCCAGTGCAGGTTGGAACAGCACCTCTGTTTTGCTGAGGCTGATAGTCAGGCCAAACAGTTTTGTTGCGGTGGAGAACCTGTCCACAATGGTTTGAAGATGATTTTCTTGGTGGGCCATGAGAGCACAGTCATCTGCAAAGAGAGCTTCCAGGATGAGTCTCTCTGTTGTCTTTGTTTTTTGCAGTCAGGCGGCGAAGGTTGAATAGTGAGCCATCTAGCCGGTATTTGATGTAGACGCCCAGGTCTAGATCCATCACAGCATGTCGTAATACTTGGGTGAAGAATAGGTTGAATAGTACCAGAGCGAGGACACAACCTTGTTTCATGCCATTGGAGATGTTGAAGCGATCAGAAGTCTCTCCACCAGATAGGACTTCCCCTGTCATGTCGACGTGAAAGAGCTGGATCAGTTTGACAAATTTTGCTGGGCAACCGAGCTTGCTGAGGATCACCCACAATGCGTCCCTGTTCACTGTGTCGAACGCCTTTGTCAGGTCTATGAAGACAATGTAGAGTCTTAGGTTCTGCTCAAGGCATTTTTCCTGTATTTGCCTCACCATGAAGACCATGTCGATGGTGCTGCGATCTGGTCGGAAGCCACATTGTGATTCAGGCAGGTTCTGCTCTGAAACAGATGACAGGAGTCTGTTGAGTATAACACAGGCGAGGATCTTTCCAGCAGTGGAGAGTAGTGAGATGCCTCTGTAGTTGTCACAGGCTGCTCGTGAGCCTTTGTTCTTGTATAGGGAACCAGGATGTAAAGATCACCAGAGCCATGAGAGGAGCTGAATGCTGGACAGACCACTGATTGGTTAGAGCGACTCTTCAAATGTGCATTGCGCCTCGCCATCCAAAACGCACCCAGACAGTTTGCGCATTTTACAGTGTGAGTTGTCTTAGAGATCCATCTTATTTGCAAACATTTCAGTCCTGCCTGGATGACAAGCTGTCTGCCAAGGGACCACTCACTGGAAGCTCAACCAAGAAATGGAACCAGTTCAGAGATGCAGTGAAGGAAACATCAAAGGCAGTCCTAGGCCCCAAACAACGCAACCACCAATGGTTCAATGAGAACAATGCTGCTATTGAAGACCTATTGAGCAAAAAGAACAAAGCTTTTATGGAGTGGCAAAATAACCCAAACTCTGCTCCTAAAAAGGACAGATTCAAGTCTCTCCAAGCCACGGCACAGTGGAAGATGCAATACCGATGGTGGGGAAAAAAAAGGCAGAAGAAATCCAGCGCTTTGCTGATACGAAAAACTACAAACAATTTTTCAGTGCCCTCAAGACTGTCTATGGGCCATTAAAACCCACCACCACTCCCTTGCTATCCTCTGATGGTGACACTCTCATAAAAGATAAAAAAGGCATCAGCAACAGGTGGAAAGAAGACTTCAGTCAGTTTCTCAACCGACCCTCTTCAGTCGACCAAAGCACCTTTGACCAGATCCCCCAAAACCGCACCATTGAACAACTTGACGTCCCTCCTTCAATAGAGGAAGTCCAAAAAGCCATTAAACAAATGAGTGCAGGCAAGGCACCCAGTAAAGACAGGATCCCAACCGAGGAGTACAAGGCCTTAAATGGAAAGACGCTCCAGGCATTCCACATAGTGCTGACCAGCATATGGGAAGAGGAAGACATACCCCCAGAACTCAGAGATGTACACCAGTACTCATTGATAAAAAGTAGAACTCAAGTGTATGAGTGGTATTGAACGATCAAGATACTTTTCTGCTTTAGGATTCCTTGTGACTTCTTAATATACTGTAAACTCCTTGAGGGCAGAGACTGTTTTATTTCATCTTTATACCTTCCTTATCATAGTGCCTCATTTAATAGATTAATTAAATTGAATTAAATTGAAGGTCAGTCATCTCTACCTTACTTTCTATAAAGTTTTTCCAAATTTCCCAGATTGTAGCTGAGAAATAACTCCCATTAAGCCTGATCAGTGGAACATAATTTTGAAGTTATTTTTTTAAATAGGGAGAGTGAATTTGTCCTCAAGCTATTGCCAGATTCTCATCCAGTCCTCTTGTTATCATTAAGTGCATTTTTATAATTAACTAGTTAGGATTGTAGCCTACCGCAGACATGAAAGTAACTAACTGGTACAAGGAATAAATCTGAAACCTTGGCCTCCTTTGCTCCAACCATCTGAGCCTTTGAACAATGAGAAAAACAAGGAAGAATTTAACAGTCCAAATGAAGTTTTTGTTTTGTTTTGTTTTTTTACTAACAGTCGCAAACCAACATTTTTAAAAAACTCAAACAGAATCAAAATCTAACCATTGTAGGTATACATAGTCTGTGAAATAGTTATTTGGCAGGGAAAGGATTGCCTTTGAAAGAAATCTTTGAGATGTTGGAAAGTATCTAGAAGGAAGGAAACTGCAATGGTTTTCATAATCAATCCCTAGTCATATGTCCATTTGGATGGAAGGAGTGAAGAGGAAAAGGAATATTTAGGAGGCTTTTTATATCTGTGTAAAACAATAAGTAAGCAGAATGGTTCAGTTCAGCAAACATTTATCATTTTAAGCTCTAAGAGGAGCAAATGTGGGAAGCTTGGGAGTTATTCAGAATCTAGGGAGTTATTCATGTTTCTTCAACTTGTTCATAACTATTTGGTTTTCAGTTATATAATCTTAGCATATTGGGGCTTTTCCCAGGTGAGTTATAAATAAAAAGGGATGCTATGTTTTTGTCACTTTCATTTCCTTTTTCTCTATTCTATTATACACATTGAAATGTGTTGATCATATTTAGAATTCCAAACCAGTGAATTAACACTAGGTTGAAATTTTTTTTAATTAATAGCTGACTTCTGACATTTTGGTAACATTTCATTCTTTGGGCTTATTTTTCTCTTCACCACACCCATTTTTAAATTATCTTTTTTATCTAAGTCAATTTTTTTTTATATCCAGTTGCTTGATTACATCAGTTCAGTGATTCATTGAGATTTGGGAAAAGCTTTTAAAAATAAAATAAGTTCTTGGAAGAAGTTGGTTTTTTTTTAATATAGGTTTAGTTGTAAAGTGTTCCAACTTGATTTTCACAACAGTGCTTATCCTGAAATTTTATTTATATTGCTTCAATTTAAATGTGACTTTAATCTTACAGAAGAGGGGTCTATAATATTTCAGACACAACATGCCAAATATTCATTTATTCTTCTCATAGTGGAAAAAGGAGAGCCTGGGTAAGGAAAAGAAGGCAGCAAATCTTGTATATTTCCATTTTGATTAAGGTCAACTGCCTGGCCACACATGTAAAGAACCAACTTAAGCAAAAATGTAAGTTTGCCAACCCCTTTTCTACTCCATGCTTCTAGGACTAATAAGGATTTTTGTTTTAAAAACCTAAAAATTCCTTTGCTTATCTTAAGGTTTTTTGTCTCAAAATGTCATAGTTTCTTTCATGAGGCTAAGAACTTGAGTGTATTTAATCTTATCTCCAAATAGAAAAATTGTTACTCTCCTTTAATCTTTCAAGTAAAATTTGTGAAGTACTGCTGGACTAGTGAGAGAATTTATTTCTGTCTCTCCTGGCACACTGTCTTCCCTTCTCCCTTCCCCTTTAATTATTAATTTTACTTATTATTTTTTTTTACTAATATGCTCTTCCTGTATGTTCCAATCTGTTATGAAAACCACTTTTCTCTTTGGACCAGTACACAGTGTTATGGACATTAGTACTTAAAGAAGTCTAGGGCCCAGTTAACTGTGGATCAGTCACTTGGCAACAGGAAGCACTTATGTCTTTATCTCACAGAGGATCCTGGGTTGAAACAACATTATTTGGCAGTTCTGTATTCCAAAAATAGGATCTCTTTGCTCTCTTGTACCTACCCCTAGTTTTTTCTTGCCTTCTCTTGCCTTGTGCCTTCTCATTGACTTTCTCTATATATTTACCCTTGTTGTTGGAGAAACTTTTTTTTGTTGTTGGCTTATCTGGCCATTTAACTTTTGAATCCTCATTCTGTGGAAAAGATGGCATACTCTTAAAAAGAGAAACAAGAGAAATGTGGTACTTGTGAACATGTTTAGGCTTCTCTTACTATACTCAAGTACAAACACATAAACATAGCCAATTACAATTGTATAGAGTATAGAGTATAAGGGCTAAGTATTCAATATGTAAAAAGGGAATTAGGGTATATCAACAGTGAAATCACTCTCTTTACACATTCTTTACATATCATTTCTTTTAAGAGCATCTGTGAATTTTCTGATTAGTTCTTACCAGGGTGAATTAGCTTCTTCAGCTCTAAGAGATATCCAGTGTAGTAGTTTTTGCTTATCCAAAAGCATCTCCATTAGTAGTATATACCACTTCTCTTCTGTTCCTCTACCACCAGTAGGGAATTTAGACAGAGCAGAGGGGTATAGGTATCAATACCTTGTATGACTGTCACCTTAAATGCAACACTTTCAAAATTGAATTTGTGTTCCTTTCTTGTTAATATGGTCTGTGTGAGAATTTCATCGCAGTTGAATTAAGAATTGTCTCAGAATAGGAACGAGTTTTTGTAGTGCTCTGGAGCAGCTGTTTCTCTGCCCTCCGCTTCTCTTAGGTCAGCAGAAGAGAGACTAAGTTTGAAATTGCTTTACAAGAAGTTTAGATTGTGCATTAGTGTAAGTAAGGACTTTTTGGCTTTGATGATGTAGATAGTATGGTGACTTTCTAATTGTTATATGGTGATTTTGAAAGAAAAGGTAGTAGGAGTCAATCTAACTGGTTCCTAGTTGCTGGTTTTAAGACTGCAATCCTTAGAGGTCTGAGAAAATGACTGGAAGAGAGTACTAATTTATGTAATGAGAGAGTAGAGAAATCAAGAGGAATGTAAAGACCAGGAACTTGGAATATGGTTTTGTCTGATTTGCTTACCTTTAGAAAACTGGAACGTGTCTTTTGACCAGACATCTGATTACTGGTTATCTCAGTCCTTTGTGTCTGTTTCCCAGGTGTCTGCTTCTGTTCTCTTAATTTGTTATAAGAGTACTCTATCCTTTACATTGCCAAGATGGTGTGTAGAGGAGAGACCGAAAAAACTAGTCTTGATCTTAGAGTCTAGAAATTTGGAAAGTACATCTAATCTAATAGTTTGTCAACAAAGGGTGTTATAGAATTGACAGCAGTTAGTTCTTTCATTCCTGTTATTACCCAATTCTAGTTACCTACGAATTAGAATTAGTGGAGGGCTTCTATTAAACCCTTAATCTTTTTTGTTTCATTGATGAGACTCTACTTAAAAGTTAAAAATTAAGCTTTAAAAAATCAAGACAGCAAACCATTTAAATGTAAATAAGATACCATTTCCTTATTATATCTTTTACTTTTTCCAAAAAGGCTAATTTTGTTATGTATGTAAAATTTTTAGTGTGTTGACTCCTAATACTGATTCTATACCATAGAGTTTTCCATACAAGAACATTATTTTTAAATTTCTGCAACTACTTTTAAATAAGATTATGAGTCTTTAAATTCCTGAAAGTTTTTACTAAGACCCTCTGCTTTCTGCTCTTTTTCCCTTGTTAGTCATCTTGAGGCTGTAACACTTACTTGAAATATCCTATCCTCTCAAGGCTCTATTGTTTAGTCTGGTGAAGGAGATGATGTGTAATACTTAGTCCTTTTTAAAAATCTTTCTACCTCCCTCCTTGGTTGGCTTTATTTTTTTCCCATGGCTTCAGTATTACTTGTGTAAAGGATTCTCAGATTTATATAGAATTCTCAATACTGATCTTTACCTCTTATAGCTCTCCACCTATATGCCCCTGCCACAGCCTCAAATTCAATGTATCCAAAATTGAACTTATCTCTTTTATTTTCTCCCCCCTCAGAAAAAAAACAACAACAACAAAAAAAAACACCAAAAAACCCTTGGTCCTCTCAACTTCTTTATTTCTGGTAGTTGTTTGTTTGTTTGTTTTTGTAAAAAATGTTTTATTTCATTAATTATATGCAATAACAATTTTCCACATACATTTTTGAAGTTATATGATCCAAACTGCCTCCCTCCCTCCCTTCCCCCTTCCCAGAGATAGTAAGCAATTTGATCTGCATATATTATCATTCAAAATATATTTCCATATTGTTTATTTTTGTGAGAGAATAATCATATAAAACCAAACTCCCAAGTAAAAACCCAGATAAACTAAAGTGGAAAATAGTATGAATTCGATCTGCATTCAGTTCTTTCTCTGGAGGTAGATAACATTCTTTGTCATAAGTCCTTCAGAATTGTCCTGGATCTTTGTTTTCCTGAGAGTAGCTGTTTTTCACAGTTGATTATGCCACTATATTGCTGTTACTGTGTACAATGTTCTGCTTCTGCTTATTTTACTCTGCGTCATTTCATGCAGGTCTTTAAAATTCTTTTCAGAAATCTTCTTGTTCATCATTTCTTACAGCACAATAGTATTCCATCACTGTCCCACAATTTGTCTAGCTATTCCCTAATTGAAGGGCATCCCCTTTGTTCTGGTGGTTCTAGTAGTCCAGTTATTCAGGCTAAAAGTTTGTCTTTTTAAAATATTCCCCCTCATTGCTTCTCTTTTGTTATTTAATCAGTTGCCATCTTTTGTCTCTGAAATATCTCTTGGAGCACCATCTTTTTTGAATTCACTAACTCCATTCAAGCCCTTATCACCTCTTTTTTAAAAGTCTGTTACTGGGGGGCCACTGAGTGGCCCAATGGATTGAGAGCCAGGACTAGAGACAGGAGGTCCTTGGTTCAAATTTGGCCTTAGACCTAGCTGTGTGACCCTGGGCAAGTCACTTAATCCTCATTGCCTAGCCCTTACCACTCTTCTGTCTTGGAACCAATATCTAGTATTGCTTCCAAGATGGAAGGTAAGGGCTTAGGATTAAAAAAAAATTAATTCTATTTTTAAAATTATTAATAACTTTAAAAAATTAATCTGTTTCTTCTACTACTTACTCTCCATCCCACTGAGCAAATTTTAGAAAATACCTCGAGTATTAGCACCTCAAGTATTTTTTGGACGAGCACCACTTAAATTATATTGTTGTGTAGTCATTTGGTTTAAGTTATCATTTTCCCAATATCTATTCCTGTAGTTATCATTCCTAAAGTTATACTTTTCATTATCATTATTATAGTTATTTCTATAATTATCACTTCTGTAGTTGTTATTAAACTGCAGATTCCTTCTGAGTGCCTTGAGTAACGTTCTACACTCTACCATTCTGTGGCCCTTCTCACAGAATTGGCAGGTAATGGTTCGATAATTAGATTCCTGGAGAGGAGCAAGTGCCATTGGTTGAGTATCATGCCCACTGTTCAGTTTAGTAATCATATCTTTTAAATATCTCAATTCTTTCTTCATTTCCTCCAGGAGATTATTATTTTCTTCCTCCTTTTCTTTGTTTCCCTTTGAAACATATAGAGCTGTTTTCTGTAACTCTTCAAGGTCCATCTCCGGCCATCTTGAGCAATGTGATCTAAAATAATCTCTAATCACTTTGCAAGAGTTATTGACAAAGTGCCTTTTAACTTGTCTTATGCAGTTTTCTTTAGATAGGTCAAAATCCAGGAATCTACCCCCAAACTCAGTTATTCTGTCCATGAATCTGGAGGGTGTCTCTTCCTCATTTTGTTTTCTTTCAAATTCTGTCCACTTATCTATACTGTTTGCACACTCTCTCATTGCTGTTAAGATGGCCTCTCTACAGTGGTATAGTTGTAGATAATCTTCAGAGTCAGGATCCTGAGATGGCCAGTGTGCTTCATTGTGCCCCCAGGTTTTGTTGACATGAGCAAGTATTTTATTTTTCTCATATTCAGTTTAAAAAGCCTGTAGCAAGTTCTCATTGTCTTTGTAAAACGGATTATATTGAAAAAAATATATGTCATCTTTTTTGTTACCAGAAAGGGATCTTGTTCATATGTGGGAATATTTCGTGTAAATTCATTTATTTCTTGGGGAGTAAATGGTATATTGTGCCTTAAAGTCACCATATCCCTATTCTGTCCTATTTCAGGTACTTCTCTTAGAGGAAACAGGCCTCAAATTGAATTTGGTACCTGTTGGTCAGTTTGAATAAGACAAGTTTCTTTAGATGGATGCGATTTCCTTGGGGCTGGAATTGGTTTTTGGGTAGGAGAAGGAACAGGAAAAACTGGGACTTCAGGAGAAGGATCTTGGGGATTAAGTTCAGCCAAAATTTGTAAACCATGAGAGAACAAGTCTGTTAGCTGAGCTATAGGAAAGGTATTTTCCATCTCCATTTCGGGAAAGGGAATTTCCTCATTCAGAGGTTCAGAAACATGTCTGTCAGGTTCAGACCTGTTTTGGGTGGCCTGGATGTTTGCTAATTGATCCTGTAAGAAGCATTTTAAATTTTCCAATTGGGCTTGCATGTTCTCCTGTATTTTAGCCTCAATTTTTTCTATGTTTTCCTGTGTTTTATCTTCATATTTTTGCATAATTTCTTGCATTTTAGCTTCAGATAATTTTTTTATGTTAGTATCTCTTAACACAGTACTGAGGAGTACAAAAATGACATTACCTGATAACATAAAAAATTGGAGGTATCCTGAATTCCTCAATGTTCCTAATTCTTCAACCACCATATAAATGTTGAAGAATGTAGTATTCATTTTTATATATAGTTTTTGTAATTATTTTCCTAGCTGGCTTCACAAAACACATGGGGAGCAGGACAAGACCAAAATTTTCTCCAGGTCTCCCTCACTCCTAATTAAGAGTAATCCAGGCTGTATTGTTAGTGAAGGTTGCCTAAAGTTGTTTGTTCCCTGAGGGAAAGGAAAACAGCTTCCCCAGTCCTGCTGCTTTTTGGTTTAAAAAACAAAACAAAACAGCTGTGTTCAATTCAAATTAAGGAGAAACAAGAGAAATAAAAATGTTTTATACTCACCTGCTCTCTCAGCTGTGTTT
Organism: Monodelphis domestica; assembly: GCF_027887165.1. Classification (NCBI taxonomy): domain Eukaryota; kingdom Metazoa; phylum Chordata; class Mammalia; order Didelphimorphia; family Didelphidae; genus Monodelphis; species Monodelphis domestica. The sequence goes on along the minus strand of NC_077229.1, from coordinate 438,054,829 downwards.
CAAACTGTTTAAAAGGCTGACTTGAGTAAGTAATAAAGATAGAAAGAAAAGAGATTTCACAGAAATTTGGGGGTCCTGGTCACAACCTTCCTGGATTAGCCAGACTATCAAGATAATTTTAGGGTTGTGACTTAAAATCTACATTTAATTGGTCGCCAGGGAAAATCCAAAATAAAATACCCAAGTCAGTCTGGAAATTTATGGTAATTTAATTAATATATAGGGAAAGAATTTAAGGAGGAGGGAAGAGGAATTGGGATTCCTCCTGCCTAGCCTGTGCCAGGGGGAGTTTAAAATTCCTGTCTCTAGGTCTATGAAGAAGATTAGAGACTTCTAGGGGCATAAAGTTGGAAAAGTAAAGGAGGAAACTCACCACCGAACTGGACAAATAGCTTGTAGCCACGCTAAGATGCTGGAAGGCTCAGCACACTGCTCTCAGCTAACTCTCCACTGCCAATAAGGTGCCAGAGAGAGCCAAAAATCCCAAATATATAGACCTTTTACCCTTGTGTCTCTTTCTCTAAATTTTCATGTCTACCAATCATATCAAAGGCTTTTCTCCAGGCCTGCCCATACTTTTAGTTCTCATCTTCTTTGATTTGATTATATCTTTTAGAGTTACTTAACACTTCTTTAAGTTCACCTTTTGTAAGTTACTTGACCTTTTTGTGATTAATTTAACCTTTATAGTTACTTAACACCTTTTTGTATTGAGATCTAAAAATAGACTTAGCTTAAAGTTCTAGCTTCACTATAAGGTGAGAACTAAGTACCTTTATTGTTCAATCAGGAGATTACAACTTTATCTTCCCCTAAAGTATGGTCTAAGTAGGGTGGAGTAATTTAGAGTTCCCAAGGCATTCCTGATTTTGTTGAATTAAGTATCTTCATTGTTACAAACAGGAAATAGCTAAATCCAATTTTCACACCTGCCAAAAGCCCTCATTATATAGCTACAGCGAAACACATTAGCCATGTCGAAAAAATGTTCATATCTTTGTGAGGAGGTGAGTAGATGTGTTTCATTTTTACTCTTTTGGACTCCTGGTTTATCATTATGTTGTTCAGAATTCTAAGGCTTTTCAAAGCTGTTCTTTGCTATAATCTTATCATCACCAAGTAAGTTATTCTCTTAGTTCTGTTGACTTTGCTCTGCATCAGTTCACAAAGTTTTCTCCAATTTCATCAGAAATTATCCATTCTGTCACTTCTTATCACACCATATTATTTCATCATATTCATAGCTTTCAATGCCTCTTGCTTTAGAGTGTTGATAATATCCAATATTTCTGCCTAGTTTAGATGTGTGGAAAGTGTTTTGTAGTTATGTTCATGTAGTTCCTGCGTTTGTCTCGGCAGATAGATTCCTAAGCATTTTATATTGTCTAAGGTATTTTTGAATGGAATTTCTCTTTCTAATTCCTGCTGCTGCTGATATGAGAAACCAAAACTATTAATAAGCACATGAAAAAGTGTTCTAAATCTCATATAATTAGAGAGATGCAAATCAAAAACTCATACCTAGTAGACTGGCTAACATGATAGCAATGGAAAATAATGAATGCTGGAGGGGATGTGGCAAAGTTGGAACATTAATGCGTTGCTGGTGGAGTTGTGAATTAATCCAACCATTCTGGAGGGCAACTTGGAAGTATGTCCAAAGGGTGCTAAAAGATTGTCCTTTGATCCAGCCATAGCACTGCTGGGTTTGTACCCCAAAGAGATAATAAGGAAAAAGACATACACAAGAATATTCATAGTTGTGCTCTTTGTGGTGGCAAAAAAATTGGAAAATGAAGGGATGTCCTTCAATTGGGGAATGGCTGAACAAATTGTGGTATCTGTTGGTGATGGAATACTATTGTGCTCAAAGGAATAATAAAGTGGAGGAATTCCATGGGAACTGGAACAACTCCAGGAAGTAATGCAGAGCAAAAGGAGCAGAACCAGGAGAACATTGTACACAGAGACTGATACACTGCGGTATAATTGAATGTAATGAACTTCTCCATTAGTGGCTATGTAGTGATTCTGAACAACCCAGAGGGAGCTATGAGAAAGAACACTATCCATATTCAGAGGAAAAACTGTGGGAGTAGAAACACAGAAGAAAAATAACTGCTTGATTACATGGGTTGAGGGGATATGGTTGGGGATGTAGAATAAATGAACATTCTAGTGCAAACATCAACAACATGGAAATAGGTTCTGATCAAGGACACATATGATACCCAGTGGGATTGTGCGTATGCTACAGGAAGGGTGGGGGGAGGGAAGTGAGGGAAAGAATATGATTTTTAAATTTTATTTAGTCAATTTGGAACATTATTCCTTGGTTACAAGAATCATGTTGCTACTTTCTGCTTTAAGAGTCTGACATTTTCACTTCTCTACTCAAAACCTGTCAGTGGTTACTTACTGACATGGAATTAGCCTGGCATCCAAAAGCCCTCAACAATTTTGACTACAAGGCTACCTTTCCAGCCTGGTTGCATTTTTATTTCCTTCCTACAATCTGTAACCCAACCAAATAGAATTAGTTGGGGTAGAAGCATTCCCAATAAGATCAGGAGTGAAACAAGGATGCTCTTTATCACCTCTATTATTTAACATTGTACTAGAAACACTAGCAGTAGCAATTAGAGAAGAAAAAGAAATTGAAGGTATTATAATAGTCAATGAGGAGACCAAATTATCACTCTTTACAGATATGATGGTCTACTTAAAGAATCCTAGAGAATCAACTAAAAAGCTAGTGGAAATAATCAACAACTTTAGCAAAGTTGCAGGATACAAAATAAACCCGCATAAGTCATCAGCATTTCTATATATTTCCAACACATCTCAGTAGCAAGAATTAGAAAGAGAAATTCCATTTAAAATCACCCTAGATAATATAAAATACTTAGGAATCTATCTGCCAAGACAAACACAGGAACTATATGAACACAACTACAAAACACTTTCCACACAATTAAAACTAGATCTAAACAATTGGAAAAACATCAATTGCTCATGGGTAGGACGAGCTAACATCATAAAAATGACAATCCTACCCAAACTAATTTACTTAATTCAGTGCCATACCCATTGAACTACCAAAAAACTTTTTTACTGCATTAGAAAAAACCATAACATAGTTCATTTGGAAGAACAAAAGATCAAGGAAATCCAGGGAAATCATGAAGAAAAAAAAATGCAAAGGAAGGTGGCCTTGTAGTCCTAGATCTCAAACTATACTATAAAGCAGTGATCATCAAAACAATTTGGTACTGGCTAAGAGACAGAACATGATTCGTGTAACCAAGGAGTAATGTTCCAAATTGACTAAATAAATTTTAAAAATACTAAAAAAAAGAATTACTTGTGGTTCCCCAGTATTATCCTTCCTTTTTCTAGCTTTATGCAGAGAAGCAGTATACCCCACAAAGAGAATCCTTGTTCTTCCACTTATTTTTATATGGGTGACGTTGGGCATGCTGTTTAGCTCATGTGGGTCCCAGTTCCTCATCTAAAAAATGATAGGATTCAATTAAATCATCTCTCATAAGGGCCCTTGTAGCTCTAAATTTATGATTTTAGGAATGTTTCCCCCCCCTTTTGTGGAAGAGATTTCTCTGCCTGTTGAAATCTTTGCCTTCCGTTGAGGACCACTTCCTTGAACTCTTGCCTTATTTTCCCTCCCCTCTCCCCCCCACTTATTGAATTTCATGCTGCTCTGGACCTCTTCTATGTATTTATTAATAGAACTTGTATTAGAGTTGTTTCTATATTTGTCTTACCCTCTTCTCCCCACCCATTTATCATAATATCATTGAAAATGAGGATTATTTTACCTAACAGAGATTGACCCACACTTTGAATTAATTTGTAGAAAGTTCACCTGAACAAAAGGAATACAGACTAGATTACAGCAACATTTGGCACATGATTACATACAGATTAGCATAGCAGTAAGTCTCAGATTCTTCTAGCAATATTGTTAAAAGATTATAAGTTTATGTGCTATATTTTATTAACCTATTAGTCCTGTTACAACCAAGAGATTTGAACTATGATGAGGAAGGCAGTACAGTTTGATTGGAAGAAGTATTATTAAAGAAAGTAAATCATTTACCTATAGATGAATGTGACCTTCCATTGAAATCTTGTAGGTTTACTATTTCATGAATAAATAGCCATTTAGAGATGCCACTTGTTCAGGAATGAGTGAAAACATATTTGCTAAATATTTACTCTGTATCAGACACTGTGCTAAGGTCTGGGAGATAAATAAAACCAAGCAAGACAGTCCTTGTCCCAGAGCAGTGTCCAGATTCCAATGGAAGGGGATTGAGGAAGATGGCTAGAGTACAATTGGCATGTTTTGGAAATGACTGAAAAATGACATGGAAGTAACATTTCACAAGTAGGCCAGTGCCTTCAATGTCTTTCTATTATGTAGGGTTTGTTTTTATTGGAAGATTTTTCTTTGTTTCATCATTTGGTGTGACCAGCCACAGAGGGAGAGAATTCTTTGGACATAGACTGAGTCTTGAGTAGCAGGTCCAGCCTGCCTCAGCTGGATGTAATGTGTCAGAACTTGTGTCCTGTTGACCTAACCTTGAGAACCCAGGGTTATCTTGATACTGAAGGAGATATGAGAGGAAGTCAGGCATTTATTTGGTTTGAGAGATGATCTAGTAGGTTCACACCTTAGTTTCGTTAGAACCCTCTTTTTTTGGTTTGTGTGTGTATTTGCTGAAAAGTAGTTTTTATTAAAATTTGGCTCATTGCTTTTGCAGATGACCTAGGGTTTTGAAGTTACAAATCTAGAGCTGGGGATAAACCTGGAAGGTCTTCTAATTTCACCTCCTTCCACTTACAAATAAGATAACTAAGGCCTATAGTATATGATGGAGCTAGGATTCATAATCAGGCCCTCAGGCTCTAATCTCAACACTTTTCCTCTGGCAACACATTGCCTGTAACTTCTGCTTAGTAAAAAAGCTTATTCTTTAGGTCCCAATTGCTGTTTTGTCTTAGAGTGGTAAGTTTGCTCAAGGCCTGGTGCATTTTCATAGCCAATTCTACACTACAGCTCTCCAGTTTGAGAATTGGTTCTCATTTGACATAAATCAACTACTATTCATAAGGTGGGACAGACTTAGCAGTAGGTGACTGTCCCTTGTAGTTGGAGCCCAAGCTGATGTAACAAGCCTCATTTTTATTTAAAATTTTCTTTTTTATTATGAACTTAATAAAGAAACAACTGTGAATATTTCAATGGGAAAACACTATATATTGTATTAAACACTATCCATGAAACACTAACTTCTGTTATAAAAAGCCTTCCCCACACACACAAATATAGCTTGGGATTTCTTTTTCCATATAATTCATATTTTACATGGTGGTTAACTGCTCAAGTCCTATTTTTGATCTATAAGGTATAAACTTAGGGAAATTAGAAGACCTGGTTTTCATGGTCCTATCCTAACTGAATTTGAGCCACTTGGATTGGGGAAGTCTGATAACAGTTTCCTGGCATGAAAAACCAGGACATCCTCTGGCCTCAGCAGCATTTACTATTGTCTTGAGCTAAAATAGCAAACTTTTGACTGTATCCAAGGATAACCATAAATGGTAACATATAACATATATAGAGGAGAGCTATATAGCTGCTATCTTTAATTAAAATAATTTGTAAAAAATTGCTCTTCAGTACTTTTATTTTTAAGATTTGGGGAATAATAAGGGAACACTAGATTATAGTCAAACCTGTTAGGCTTGATATTAAAACACTGTGGCTATAGGTGAACATGACAGTTGAATGGGGGGGGGAGGGGTGAAAATTTCATCTTAACTTGATTTCTCAACCGTGGCAGTAGTGTTTCCACCATTTGCTGGTAAGGAAACTAAACTGGGGGGGGGGTTGAAGAATAAATCTGTGGGTTAATGGGAAATCTTGGGCTTTTAGCCTTAAGAGCTGGAACATAGGAGATATTTGCAAAGCCATTGATTTCTAGGCAGTGGTGTGGAAACTGCTGCTTCATTGAACATGTTGAATGGCTTGGGAAAACTTGGTGATATTCCAATTGAGTTAACAGCTGTTCCATTCCTGAACTTCCTGGAAGGCTTGCTGAACAGACATCATGATTTCCAACTTTCTGGGTTAATACCAAATAAGGGGCAATCTTTCATTGGATGTCATTTCTTCAAAACTTCTCCTGATAGGAGATTCCATAATCTTTATTCTAATCCTGTTTCTCATTTAGTGAAGAAGCATTTGTCAGTACCCTCTCTAAGTCGCCATGCTAATTGCTAAAAACACAAATAAGAGTAATGGGGGGTGAGTAGGGGTTCACTGACAAGTGGGGGAAATAGGAAGGATCTTGTGGAGGATCTGGCACTTGAGCTGAAGTTTGAAGGGGACAGAGAGTTCCAAGAGGCAGAGATGAAAAGGGAGGGTATTTTACAAATAGGGGACAATATGTGCCAAGGTTGGAACACAGAGAATGGGATATTGTATGCAATGAACAAATAGTACAGTTTGGCTGCAGAATAAAGTGTGTGAAAGATAATAATGTGAAGTCAATCTGGAACAATAGGATGGAGCCAGATTGTGAAGGATGTCAAGTGGCAAACAGGAGTTTGTAGTTTATCCTCAAGGCACTATATAGGGAGGCACTGAAGCTTTTCACTCAAAGGAGTGATGTGGTCAGAACTGTGCTACAGGAAAATCAATTTTGCAGTTGTGTTGAGAGTAAATTAGAGGGGACAGAAACTGAATTAAAGGAGATCAATTAGGAGGCTACTTACTGTGAGTTCAAATGAGAAACGATGAAGACATGGTTAGGGTGGTTGTGGTGTGAATAAAGAGATAATGGATTTGAGGAATGTAATGACCAGACATGGCACAGTATTGGTTTTGAGAAACCTGTGGGACAATCAGGTAAAGTTATCCAATAGATATTTGGAACTCAAGAGAGAGATGTGGGCAGTACTTGAAAGTCATTTTCATGGAGAGGATAGTTGAATTAATGAGTTGATTAAATCACCAAGAGAGTGGAGAGAAGGAGAGGGCATAAAGAGTGGGACATAGATGAAGAAGCTGTAGCAAAATTTGTAAAGAATTGGTTAGATAGGAAGGGAGCCATGACCAAGTTTTGTCTTCAAAGCCCAAGGAGAGAGTATCCAAAAGAAGGGTGTGATTAAGAAAAACAACAGAGTTCAAGAAGGATGAGAATTTGGACAAACCTTTGAATTTAGCAATAATGAGTGACATTGGACTTGTGATGTTGGAATGAGTATTTCTAATTGACTAGTGGGAATAGAAGCCAGATTGTAAGGATTTGAGAAGTGAGTTAGAGCTGAGAAATTGGAGGCATCCTGTATAAATAACTGTTTGGCAGTGAAAAATGAGGAGGTTGGTATAGAATAATATCTTGGAGGAATGATAGGATAAAGTAAAGAATGTTTTTCATTTTGTTTTTTAAGAATAGAGGAGTTTGGCATGTTTTAAGGCCATAGGGCAGGAGCCAAAAGTTAAGGAAAAGTTGAAAATTAGGAAGAGAGGGGAGAATAAAGGGACAAGTGCCTAGAGGAGATGAGTTGAGGTTCAAGTTGACAAGAGGCACCACATCATCCTCCAGATCTGGAGCAAAGGAGGATGATGAAGGCATATATCCTAAAGAAGTCAAAGAAAGAGGAATAGGACCCATGTATACAAAAACATTTGTAGCAGCTCTTTTTTTAGAGTAACAAAGAACTGGAAACTAAAGGGTACCTGTCAAAGGAATGAGTGAACAAATCACGGTGTATGAATGTAGTGGAATACCATGACGATGTGTAAGAAATGTTAAAAGTGGCAACTTCAGAGAAACCTATATGAGGCTTGTATGAGCTGAAATAAAGTGAGCAAAGCCAAAAGAACAATTTACAAAAGGACATCAACACTGTAAAGAAAACAATGAAAGACTAAGAATTTTGATCAGTGTCACAACTAGCCATGATTCCAGAGGACTGTTGTACCATGCCATCCATCTCTTGACAGATGAACTCAGGATGCAGAATGAAATCTATTTTTAGATGTGGCCAATGCAGAAATTTGGTTTGCTTGACTATATATTTGTTGCAAACCCCCCCCCCCCTCCTTTTTTTCAATGAGGAGGAGAGGAGAAATGGAAGGGAAAGAAAAGAAATATTTGTTCATTGAAAAAAAAGTTTAATATATATACAAAATGAAAGGTAGAAAGATGTAGTTAATAGAGAGGAAGAACTGCTTTCAAGACTTTGGATTCAAGATCCATTTCTGACACATACTTGTGTGACCTTGAGCAAGTCACTTTCTTAATCATAAATTTTAGGGCAAATCCAGATATGCAGTTAGAGCAAATTTTGTCACTTGGAGTTTCCTATGTGAACAAAATTCCAGTTCCAACATGTGTGTATACATACATATATACATAGTTATACATACATATATACATTCATATACATAACATATACATAGTTATGCATACATACATATACACATTCCATAAGAATTTGACTATATATATATATTTTTAAGGTGATAATTTAAAAGTTTTAAATGTATTGGTGTTTGGATGTAATGTAACACATCGATATCAATATTGTAAAGTGTCCCTTGTGAATTTTCCCCTAACTGAAGCTTCTGTAATAGAATAGCAACTGCTATTCAAAGCCACTATTTGGAAAACTATCTTCCTTTCTGTGGCATGTCTAATCATTTATACCTAATGAAAGTTCTTGCTTAAGATAGCCATTCAGACACTTCTTTAGTGTTGGGTTTTATGCATGTGTGTGTTTTTAGGGTGTGTACAGAAAGATAAGGCTTAGTGTTATATTAACAGTTCTTTATAGCCATCTATTGAAAAATGAAGGTTAACATAAATGACCATTTCTTTTAGTAACACAGGGCAGGCCCACATAAATAAAAGACAATTTAATTTAGTGAGGATTCTTAAGAGATATGTAAATATTTCTAATTTAGAAAGAACACAAAATGCTTTTCAATACATACAACAGACAATACATTATTCTCTAGATTATGGTGAGTTAAAGGGAAAGAGAAAGAAAGAATATAAAGAAAGATGGCTGAAAAGAAAGAAGAAGAATGCTCTAACCAACTGTGTTATTCTATTTGGTCTTCACAACAACCTTATGAAGTAGGTACTATTATCATTATCTCTCTCTCTTTTTTAAACAAAATGACTTAATTTATTTGAAAACATTAAAGGCACTTACATGTTCTAATATTAATACATTCAAAAGATGGGTTAAAAGGATTAACCTTTCTCACAATCATCTATTGTGAGCATTATACTAAAAATATATTATTCTCAAGCAAAATCCCCCATTATAACTGCTGCCTTTATACTGATGAGGAAACTGAGGCTAGGAAGGTTAAATGATTTGCACAATACACATAGTGGCATATCTAGTAAGAGTCTAAGGCAGGCTTTTAATTAACAGCTTGCTGATGTCAGGGCTAGCATTCTGTCTATTCTGCCACCAAGCAGCCTGGATTGAAGTAAGTGGAGATTTGAGCTAGGAAGACCAATTGATAGATTGATGGGGTAGTTCAGAAGCAGACAAACAGTAGATTTGTGGTTTGTAATCATAAATAACATTAATAGAAAGTTTAAAACATGCAGGAAATTATGGATGAGGGCATGTAAATAAAAAGTATGAGGTTAATATTTGTAGTCATTTACATATTTTGTCATTATGGAACTTTATTATTTTATGTACATACTGTTTTGTGTATTTGAAGATTGGTGTTTGAGAATTGTTTAACTTTACATGTTTCTTAAAAGTGAAAAGAAAAAAGAAAATTGTTCTGATTTTGGAAAAAAAGGTCAATTATGGAAATTGTAGAATTCTGATCTTCACATAAAACAATGACAGAATCAAATTTTTTCTTTCAGTCGACAAAAATAGTTTTTGTCTCCTACTCCCCCCCCACCACTGGAAAAAAGAAAAACAAAATCCTTCTAAAACAGTGGTTCTCAACCTTTCTAATGCCGTGACCTCACAATACAGTTCCTCATGTTGCGGTGACCCCAAACCAAAAAAATTATTTTGGTGGCTACTTCAAAACTGTAATTTTGCTACAGTTATGATTTGGAATGTAAATACCTCATATGCATTATGTGTTCTCATTGCTACAAATCAAACATAATTTAAACAGTGATTAATCACAAAAACAATATTTAATTATATTTTGAGAAATATTAATCCAGCAGGAGGCAGCCTGAGCGCTGGGGCCAGAGTTAAGTCCTGCATGGGGAGGGGGTCCGCAGATGCTGCCTTCTTCTTCCTGTCGTCTCCCTCCAGCTCAAGATGAGACTTCACTTTGCTGGGGTTACTCGGCTCGGTTATCTGCTCCAGGAGTTATCCGCTCCAGGACTTGTTCTTAACCCCTCCGGAGCCAGCGCCCAGGTGCTCTCTCTGGGTCTCTGTTTGAGTCTGGTCTCCAGGCAACAGGGTAAATCCATCGCCCCTCATAGAGGGAGGGCTGCTGATAGGTAACTAATATTAGTACAATGTGCGGGCAGCAGGGTCCCCGTTCTTTCCGAGATCTTGCTGTAAAGTTGTGCGATTTCTCAGAGGCTAAAGCCATCAGAGATATGTATTTTCCAATGGCTTTAGGCAACCCCCTGTATTTTGGTCGTTCAACCCCCACCGGGGTCGCAACCCACAGGTTGAGAACTGCTGTTCTAAAAAATGTTTGTAGTTTGTAGTTCCTGTTCTGACCATGGCCTAAAAAGTCATGTTCTGCACCCAGTCTGTAACCTTTCTCTTAGTTAAGAGGTGGGGTCACATGCTTGATCATCCATTCTCTGGAATCATGATTGGTCATTGTATTGATTGGAGTCTTTCAAAATTGTTCTTGCAGCCTTGTTATCGTATAAATTGTTCTCTTTGCTCTGCTAACTTCACTTGGCATACTGACTCATCATTCTCTTGTGTGCACTCCTCCTCCTCTATAAATTTCCCCCTTCCTACCACTTGATCAGTGAATTCCAATGGTTCCCTAATACCTCTGTCATCAAATATGAAATCCTTTGGTTTTTTTGGGTCCTTCATAACCTGGCTCTTTACTACATTCCAATCTTCTTATACCTTTTCCCCTTCATCAGTGACACTGACCTACTTGATGTTCCTTACATACCACCCTCTAGATCTCTTGATCCTGAGCATTTTTAAATGATTATACCACAAGTTTGGAACAATCTCCTTCCTCCTCTCCATCTCCTAAATTTCCTATTTTCCTTCAAGATTCAACTAAATCTCATTTTAGGCAAGAAACCTTTCTCAGTTCACTTTAATCTTTTTTTTTTTAAACCCTTACCTTCCGTCTTGGAGTCAATACTGTGTATTGGCTCCAAGGCAGAAGAGTGGTAAGGGCTAGGCAATGGGGGTCAAGTGACTTGCCCAGGGTCACACAGCTGGGAAGTATCTGAGGCTAAATTTGAACATAGGACCTCCTGTCTCTAGGCCTGGCTCTCAATCCACTGAGCTACCCAGCTGCCCCCAAGTTCACTTTAATCTTAATGCCTTCTTTCTCAGATTATTTCTAATTTTTTTCATAATTGTACTTTTTGAATATATTTGTTTGTATCTTCTCTCCTTTATTAAACTGTACTTATTAAACTCCTTTGGGAGTGACTAATACGGTAGTTTTGTTGTTTGAGGGTTCTTTTTTTCCCCTTCTTTGTATCCTGGGGCTTACCATAGTATCTGGCTCATTAATAGTAAGTACTTTATAAATGCTTTTTGACTTTGATAATTTCACTATGAGTTGTTAAATGAATGTTTTATTCCCTAAGAAAGGAAGTATTGATTGCTGGACATTATTATGGGTTCCTTAAGAACAAGTTATGTTAATTTCTTGGATAGGGTTATTAGCTCAGGAGAGTGCCACAAATAGAGTATATTTGGTATTCAGCAAAGTGATTTTCCTGGTGTTTAATAGGTAGTATCTGAGGTGAGAGCTCTGAAGATGTATGGGTGGGGTGTGAGCAAGGAGTGTATTTCAGGCACAGGGAAAACCTGGGCAAAGATGTGGAGGCAGAAGGTAGTTCTGTGGGCCAATTCAGCTAAATCATGCAGCACATAAGAAGGAAGCACTATAGAATGAGTCTAGAAAGGCTGCCTGAAGCCTGATTTTGAAGGACTTTAAATGCCAGGTTGTTTATATTTTTCTTAGAGGTAACAGAACCAGGGCAGTCTAATGGTCATACTTGTGCTTTTAAGGTTATTTTTGGCAACAATGTGGACAAAAAAATTGAAGAGAGAGAGCCTAGAACCTGGAAATATATTTAGGACCCTGTTCCAATAGTCCAGGCAAGAGGTGATGAGAGCCAGATTTTGAAAGATAGTCTGGTAAGTGAAGAGAAAGGAGTAGATGTGAAAGATATCATCGTTCTAATCAAGACTTGGCCCTAATTAACATGGTCAAAAGATATAAACAGGTAGTTCTCAGATGAGGAAATTAAGATTATCTTTAGTTGTAAAGATTAAAATTTGGGGGGGGGGGACTGAGGCAGGTACAAATTAGTTTCTCTCTTAAAGGAGTTATATTTTTAGAGGTTTATTTAAGACAAGGAATTTAAGAATATACAAGTAAGAGAAGCACGTGCTAGGTGGGCCGAGAAGCCCATTCAATTTTCACTCAGATCATGAGACAGGTCTGCTTGCCAGCGGAAACAGGAAGAGAAGAGAGCTTCAGTAGGTGGAGAACTCCTTTAAATAATAATTTGTGATCTCGCTCAGGTGAGAATTCAGTGCGATTATAAAGCATTCTGGGAAGTGAGCAAGGACTTCTGGGGACTGGAGTCCTGGATTCAAGTCTCCATTTTTACATAGTATTATGAAAAAAGGCTTCAGATCACTATTACTTGGAGAAATGTAAATTAAAACAACTCTGAGGTACCACTTCATTCCTATCAGATTGGCTAATATAATGACAATGTTGGACCAGATGTGGAACCCCCATTGCCTAGCCCTTAAATACTCTTTTGCCTTGGAACTGATACTTAGTATTGATTCTAAGATAGTTAAGGGGTGGGGTAAAAATCTGGGATTAATTTTGAGGTTGTGAACCTGATTGGAAAGAGAATGGTTTCCTCAATAGGGAAGTTTTAGAGGAAAGGAAGGAAATAATATTTCTTTTTTTTTTAAGAGCCATGACCTGAGTGTGGCAAGGGCAACTGGAGCTTTTCTCCAGACCACACTGACATTAAGGTATCAACTTTCCTTTTTTTTTTTAACTTAAAATTTTTTATTTAGAATATTTTTTCCATGGTTTACAGGATTCATGATCCCTCCTTCCCTCTCCCCTCCCAGAGCTGACGAGCAATTCCACTGAGTTATACGTATATCATTGTTCAAAACTTATTTCCATGTTGTTCATATTTGCAGTAGTGATCTTTTAACATCAAAACCCTAATCATATCCCCATCGACCCATGTGATCAATCACTTGTTTTTCTTCTGTGTTTCTACTCCTACAGTTCTTTTTCTGGATGTAGATAGTGTTCTTTCTCATATGTCCCTCAGAATTGTCCTGGATCATTGCATTGCTGCTAGGAGAGAAGTCCATTACGTTTGATTGTGCCATTATGTATCAGTCTCTGTGTACAATGTTCTCCTGGTTCTGCTCCTTTTGCTCTGTTTCAGTTCTTGGAAGTCTTTCCAGTTCTCATAGAAATCCTCCAGTTCATCATTCCTTTCAGCACTATAGGATTACATCATCAACAGATAACACAATTTGTTCAGCCATTCCCCAATCAAGGGATACCTCCTCATTCTCCAATTTTTTGCTGTCACAAAGAGCGTGACTATAAATATTTTTGTACGAGTCTTTTCCCTTATTATCTCTTTGGGGTTCAAACCCAGCAGGTATGGGTGGATCAAGAGGTATCAACTTTCAAATCTAGTATCTCACCTTAGCTGGCATGGAGAGTGACTCTAGGTCCAAACATGGGAGGGAAACATGATTCATTTGGTGTATGTCAGCACTACCTTTTGAGACTCCTCTTTGCCACCAGGTTCTGAGGAAGTTGATGCAAGGTATTTCTTCTTTCTGATATCCTGCTGTGGCCCCAACACCCCAGACCCCAAGCAGCCAAGCAGTATCTGGGAGCTATGCATGGGGACCTCCTCTCTCTCTTCCAACCAAACAGTACCTCAGTATCTTCCTGTGGCAAGGCAAAAGGGAGTCTATGATAAGCATTCACTTGCCATTTCTGTAGAGTTCCTTCCCCATTCTGCCTCTTTTTTGTCCCATTTTCCCCTTCTCTGGGTCTCTCAGAAGGAAGGGAAGAGGAGATAGGTAGCTTGGGAGTGTCCAGTAAAATATGTACCTCCATGACAGTGTATTCCCTTCTACTATCACCCCTCCAAAACAGTAACTGCTTAACTCTGATCCTCCTGACATCTTACCCCATCAGGCCTTGTTCACCATTAGCCTGAAGAGAGAAAAATGGACCTCAGATCATGGAGGGGGAGAGTGAGGCATAATACCCTTCCTGCCTGTGCCTTTCATTGAAGATTCCCTGAAATAGCTGGTCTCTATCCTTTGGTGAATAAAGTTAGATAAAATAAGCTGCCGTGTAATCCACATTTAGTCCCTTCTTCCACACTGCCTTCTGTGAGTGACTGAAGATCTCTCTGCCCACTCTCAAAGTACCTTATGTAACTACCTTGTACCTAGTATAAAAATTCCTAGTTTCCATTCTTTTTTTTAGTGGGCAGTTGATGATGTAAAATGAGTTCAGGAGAAAGATTAGGCATCTCATTTGTGTCTCTATTCAGAAATCATTTGTATAGAAGTAATGACTGAATTTTTGGGAGCTGATCTGATCCCAGAGAGTGTACGCAAGTGCGTGTGTGTGTGTGTGTGTGTGTGTGTACACAGAGAATAAGAGAGAAAAAAAACATTCAAGACAGTGGAGAGGAAGAGATCATCCACAGTTCGGAGGCAAGAGACAAATGGTGATTCAGTAAAGGAAACTGAGAAGGACCATTCTGATAAGTAGGACCAGAACCTGGAAAGAGTGTGAAAGATAGAGGAAGCAGTCAACAATAGAGATCAGACTCCGAGAAATCCTGGAGGTGGAGTACTAAGGCTATTGGATTTAGCAGTTAAAAGAACTGTGTTATGTTTCAGTGCCTTACTTGCCTACCTGAGAAGTAAACTGGTTTAGAAATAGAGATAAAGACTTTGTGAGTTAAAAGGGAAGTGATAAGATAGCTAGAGGTGATAGCAGAATCTAGTAAAGATTTTAAGAATGGAAAAGATTAATTGTAGGCTATAAATAGTCACTGGACAAAAAGAGTGAAGGTAAGAGAGCATAACTGGGAAGAAAGTTTCCAGAAGAGATGGGAAGGGAAGGGATTAAAGCCACAAGTAGAGAATTAGTCTTGGCAAGGATAAGTCTTTCTTGGAGACGATTACAAAGGAGAGAATCAGGGAGTCATAAGAGGGTTTTGAAGTAGGGGAGAAAAAAGGGGTGGTCTTGAGTTTCTTCAAAGCGGGTGGCAAGATCATAGGATCCTAGATTTAGAATTAGAAGGACCTTAGAGGCCATTGAATCTACCCCCCCCCCCTCCTTATATAGATGAGGAAACCAAGCTACAAAGAGGTCAGGAGACTTGTGCAGAGGCACACAAGTGAGGGTCTGAGGCAAGGTTTTTAATGACCTTGAGTCCCTAATCTACCCTAATCAAGTCCCCAATTCTGCCTCTTGGGAAGGGATACCATGGGAAGTTTAAGAAAAGAGCAACTCTAAGTCAGTCAGGGAGGAAATAGAGGAGTACAGTGGAGTAGGGAAGGTTCTGTTGAAATTAAGTAACATACATTTATTAAAGACCCAGTTGGCATCATTCTATGACTTCCTGCAGCAATGAACTGTGTAGCATGTGAGAAGAACAGGTAGATGATGGGGATAGCTCAGGTTTGGGGTCTAACAAGGCTTTTGAGGTGATAAGTAGGGATTAAAGGAGAGAGGAGAGGAGAGTATGAAGTCAGCCCTGTTAAGTCCAATGGTTAAGACTGAAAGGAGAAAAGTCAGGACAGAGCAGAGTGGTGGACTGATCAAGCATGGGCTGTGTGGAGTCACTTTTTTTTTTAGGTAATACTGCCCCATTTTATTTATTTTTTAGGTTTTTTCCTCATGGTTACATGACTCTTGTTGTCTCCCTCCCCTCTTCCCTTCCCCCTCCCGGAACTGACAAGCAATTACCCTGGGTTATACATGTATTATCACTTGATACCTATTTCCATATTGTTCATTTTTGTAATAATCTTTTAAAACTCAAACCCCAAATCATATGCCCATACAAGCAAGTGATAAATCATGTTTTCTTCTAGATTTCTACTCCCACAGTTCTTTCTCTGGATATGGATAAGCATTCTTTTTCTCAAGTCCCACAAGAATTTTCCTGGATCATTGTGTTGCTGCTAGTAGCATCATCTCACAATATTTCAGTTACTGTGTATATGTTCTGATTCTGCTCATTTCACTTGTGGAGTCACTTTTGATCCCATTTGGGATGAAGAGCAGGAATGAGATGGGACTTTAATGATCAAGGAGAAGGATTTCAGCTCTCTGGATCCCAGAACTAGAACAGTTATGAGTGCTGAGATTAAATAATGTGTTTATTAAATTAGATTCAACAAACATTTATTGAGTGCCAGCAGCATGTTAGACCTTGTGCTAAACACTGGGGATACAAAGACAGAAACAACAACCTCCCTCCCCAAGGTAATTCCCTTTATTCCTGTGTGGGGTTGAGCTGGAGCCCAGGTGGAGGTGATGGGAGGTGAGGACTAGATGGACTGGGAGGTTAGTCAGGAAGCCCCACAGTGGTGGTGGGAACGAGGAGGATGGAAAGACTGTTGAGAACGCCATTTGATTCCTTGAAAAGAAAGAAAGATTCCCAAGTATGAGTAATAGAGTCTGAAATGACAGTAGGGAACTGAGAATATCCCTATTCCTCTTTGGCTCTGTTTGTGAGGGGGCACATGAAAAAAAGTCAGGCAATTAGGTGGCACAGTGGAGAAGGTGCCAAGTATAGATTAGAGAAGAACTGAGTTGAAATCCAGCCTTAAACACTTCCTGTGTGACCCTAGGCTAGTCACTTAACCCTGTTTACTATAATTTCATCTCCTAGAAAATGATCTGGAGAAGGAAATGGTAAGCCATTATCTTTGCCAAGAAAACCCCAAATGTGGTCACAAAAAGTTGGACATGACTGAAACCACTATACATAAGAAACAGGGAAGAAGCCATAGAGCTAGAGAAGATGATCTGGGATGATGTGTCTTTCTGGGGGAGCAGAGAAGGGAGCTAGGCTTCTGTGAATTCAAAACTGAAAAAATAAAGAGGAAGATGTCCAAGATGAACAGAAACTAATTAATGATAGAATGGGAGTTTCAGAGGGGGAATGAAAGAGCACAGCGTAAGAGTCTGGAATGGTAGAACTGAGGTGTGAATGAATGAGGGAGTAGGAATGAGTTAGTGGCAGGAAAAGAGAATTTTCAGAGACTGATTATCAGGGATTAGAAGAAGAGGAAATGTTTGCTAGCTAGAGGATGAGGAAGTACCATTTAAGTGGGACACTTACTTGATTTAAAAAATAATAATTTTGAAAAAAAAAAGCCCCAATTAGGAAGATTTCTTCTCTTTGAAACATCTTGTTTCTAATCATTTGTTCTATTGACTAAAACTCTTTTCTTTCTACAATTAAGATAAATGTCAT
This sequence comes from Monodelphis domestica, assembly GCF_027887165.1. NCBI lineage: Eukaryota > Metazoa > Chordata > Mammalia > Didelphimorphia > Didelphidae > Monodelphis > Monodelphis domestica. The sequence goes on along the minus strand of NC_077229.1, from coordinate 438,037,052 downwards.
TCCTTTTTCTCCAGATTCTTAAGCTATTTGGATAACTGATTCACTTATTTTACTATCCTGTTGTCTCAAGGATTTTTATTGAATTCCATTCCTCATTGTTTTATGTTTTGTTAAACCAAAGGTTAAAAATATTTTGTATGATCCTGGATTTTTCTGACCTATCATACCATTTGTTTTATGTCTCCACCTTGCCTGGCCCCCCCTCTCCCTCTCCCTCTCTTCCTCTCTCTCTCTCTCTCTCTCTCTCTCTCTCTCTCTCTCTCTCTCTCTCTCTCTCTCTCTCTCTCTCTCTCTCTCTCTCTCTCTCCCTCTTCCTCTCTCACTCCCCCCTCTCTCTCACCCCCCCTCTATTTCTCTCTCTCTCTCTCATATTCAGCATCATAGATACTTCCTTCTGGGAACTGCCCCAAATCCACCTAGAATGGGGATGTTATTATTTTCCTCTTCTAGAGCAGAAACTTTTTGTTGTACCTGAAATCCTTAACCTATTCAGCATAAATACAAACATCAGTGCTTTAAAACTAAAACAGTAATTATTTTTCTGCTGGTCCAAGTAACCAATCTACTGTGCAGTTGAAAACTAAAGAAAATAAATATGTATTAAGAATAATAGCTATTGGGGCGATTCACAGCCAATGAAGAAGAAATGAAAGCAATTATTAGGAATTATCTTCTCCAACTATATGCCAATAAATCTCTCAATCTAAGCAAAATAGATGAATATTTTAAAAATATAAATTGCCTAGATTAACAGAAAAGAAAATAGAATTCTTAAACAACCTCATCTCAGAAAGAAGAAATTGAAAAAGCCATCAATGAATTCCCTAAGAAAAAAGTCCAAGGACTAGATGTATTTACAAGTGAATTATACCAAACATTTAAAGAACAATTAATTCCAATACTATATACAGTATTTGGACAAATAGTTGAAGTAAATCTACCAAATTCTTTTTAATGACACAAAAATATTAATACCTAAACAAGGAAGAGTAACAAAAGAGAAAAAAACTGTAGACCAATCTCCCTAATGAATATCAATGCAAAATTTTTAAATAGAATGCTGTCAGGGAGAAAACAACAATATGTCCCTAGAATCATACACTGTGTCCAGGTGGAATTTATGGCAGGAATGCAGAGATAGTTCAGTATTAGGAAAACTCAGCATAATTGACTGTATCAGTAACAAAACCAACAGAAACCATATGATTATTTTAATGGATATCAAAAAAGCTTTTGACAAAATACAACACCCGTTCCTATTTAAAGCACTAGAAAGCATAGGAATAAATGGGTCATTTCTTAAAATAAGTAGCATCTATCAAACCATTAGCAAGCATTATCTATAATGGGGAAATGCCAGAAGCTTTCCCAGGAAGATCAAGTGTGAAGCAAGAATGCCCATTGTCACCACTACTGTTCAATATTGTGCTAGAAATGAAAGCTATAGCAATAAGAAATTGTAGTAATTAACTATAGATGAGGAAATAAAGCTATCTCTTTGGAGATGATATATATGATGGTATGCTTAGAGAATCAATCAGCAATGCTAGGATCCTCACAATATCTTGAGAAGTAAGTGCTATTATTGTTATTGCCCCCATTTTACAGATGAGGAAACTGAGGCAGGGAGGTTAAATGACTTGCCTGGTGTCAAAGAGCTAATAAGTGCCTGAGGTAGGATTTGAATTTGAGTTTTCATGATTCCAAGGCCAACACTCTCTCCATTTAATCACTTAGCTGCCTAGTATATCCAGCTGGCATGACAAAAAGAGCATTACCTGACAGGATTCATCATTGATAACATACCTAAATAACATTAATAGGAGAGCACATGCACAGTTTGAGACTATGAGCATATTCATCTTAAACAAAATAAAAAACCAAAGCATGGCTAACAAAGTCTAGCTAATTATCTGTAGCACACTAGCTGGAAGGAAACATTAGCGTATATACAACAGTGAGCACAACTAACAAGCAGACACTGCTGATCAAGACACCAGTTGAGATTAGATAACAAATTTGTTGAGCACTTGAAGGCCACTCTAATGTTTGGCACCGAATGTTTCTCAAGGTCCTAATAAAAAACAAGGATTATTTGTAAGTTTGGCTGGTGGGGGGCTGAGGACAGACCTTTTAGCAGACAGGGCGGGCTGTTGATGAGAATCAGCAAAAGAGGCCAGGAAGGGGAGTGATCAGTGGAGAGAAGAACCAAGAGAAGGAGGTGGAGAGCCCTGGGAGAACAGCCTGAAGGAAGCTGGCCACCAGCAATGAACCGTGTGCGCGAGGGCTAAGACAGAGAAGAATTGGGAGATGGATTCGGTAACTAAGAAATATGGGGAACTTTGAGGAGAGTGGTTTCAGTTGGGTGAGATTCAAAGACAGGCTTCAAGGCATTGGACAGAGATAAGGAAAACAGATCTTTTTAGTTTGTGAAAGGCAGGTAAGAGGAGCATGTTAGCCTGATGATAAGGTCAGGTGTGGAGGTAGAAGACTTGGACTGCCCAGGAGTCCGAAGATGGGGGTATTCAAGAATGGGAGGAGGCGACGGGTTCAGGGATTTAGAGATGTAGAGTAGTGTAGGGGAGCGGAATGGATAGGGCTGAGATAATGTCCTGTGAATGGCTTGAGGGGAGAGAATTTTGGTGTACAGCCAGTGAGGGAGTGGGATAATCAATTAGGGAAGAATGAAAGGATTGTTTTATTGCAGGGATTATGCAGTTGAGATTAGACAACATACATTTGTAGGGCGCTATGTTAGCACTAATATTTGACTTCCTCCAACCATCAGCAGCAAGTCAGTGGTCTGGGAGAATAATGGAGAGTTGTGTTTGTCATAGTATGAGAAGGGACAGGACAAGGGAGGGCAGGGATTCCAGAGCAGAAGACTGTGTAATGTTGAACTGATTAATCAGCTACATGGTCTAGATTAGGAATCTAAGAAGAAACCCTGTTGCTTATGCTTAAATACTACCACCACAAGAGTTACTTCAGATAAACTTAAATACAGCATAACCAGAAGTTATCCCTTTTTGCTTTAGTTTCTAGGAAGCTCAGAACAAAATTCAATACTCAATTACAATAGTTAACTCATCCCTGAGTAATAATTTCTTTTTTTTTTATGCTTCTTAAAATTTAGAAGCATAGGTAGTGATCTTTCCCATTTCTTTTTCATTTCCCACAGAAAGAACTTAACTTCTTTTGGAAAATGGGGCATATTGCATGCTACTTGTTATATACTTTTTGATAGGGGGCAACTGGCACTATAGAGAGCTGGACCCAGAGTCAGTAAACTCTAAGTTCAAATGTCACTTAATACAGTAGTTATTTGTCCCTGAAAGTCACTTAACACATGTCTGCCTCAGTTTCCTCAATTGTAAATGGACAGGATTGGTGTGAGAATCAAACAACATAATATTTGTAAAGTACTTATTATTAGTACAATTCCCAACACATGGCAGATGTTTAATAAATGCTTGCTCCCCTTTTTGTCTAGGAAACCATATTGCCAACCTTGTTTAGAATTATGTATGATAGCAGATAGACTCTTCTTGAAGAATTTTAATGTGAGTAAAGTACCTGAGCTTTAATATATGAATATTGATGTCAGCTGCTCAGGGGTCTCTGGTTTCCTTTCTGCTTCTCAGCTATGCCCTAATTTGGGAGGTTGCGAGATCTTTTTTTATTTTACTGAGTATATTCAAGGGGTACAAGTACTCTTCTGTGACTAAGTGACTATTTTCTTTTAACACTGCATTTCAGCACTGAAGATTTTGTTGTTCTGAATTCTGATAGACTTCATTATGTAGCTGCAGTACTGAAGGAAGTCTGATAAGAATTGCAGTAGGAAGCTAGCCATTGCAGGAATTTTGACAGCTTCTCTGTCTTGCCCTGATGTTGAGAGCAGCCTTTCTCTTGTGAAGTACATGATTCCTAGCTGACCTACTAAGTCCCCCCTTTTTCCTAATTGACAGATACCTTTGTTCCACAGCTTGACACCAGCTTCAGCCTGTTTTCAGTCCAGAACAAACTGGTAACTTGAAAATGTAACATTCTACTGAGATTCTAGACCTTTGGCAGAGGTGAACATGAGTTGAGGAGGGTCTCTTCAGCCTTTGCCCTATCAGGGATGAGCTCTCAGCTCTCTAATATTTTCTAATTGCTAATACTTAATGCTGCTATATATTGTTTCCCAAGGTATTGTGCCCCTTTAGGGTTATTTTTATTTGCAATATTTATTATGTTCACATGCTACAGTTTGTTCAATTGTTCCTCAGTCTTTGGACATCTAAGTTGTTTACAATTTTTGTTGTTGTCAGTAAAACTCCTATGAATATATTTGTACAGATCCTTCCCACCCCATTTCATCAATACTTAGGATTTAGTCCTAATAGCATTTATCTCTCAGCCCCATTTAAACATTTTTTTAGAATTGACACATAACAAAATGTCCTCTTCCACCTCTCGACTTCTTCAGTTTTTTGTTTGACTATGCTGATTTAACATCTTTTACTCAGGCTGGGACCGAGTAATTTGAGAAGGGAGAAAAGGGTTTCAGTGACCTTCCCTTTGAGATTATCTTCCATTTGCCATGTATATATATAGTTTCTATAGAGTTGTTATGTTATTCCCCCATAAGACTAAAAAAAGCAAGAACTGTTTTTGCCTTCCTTTTATAGCACCAGCATTTAGCCCAGTGCATGGCACATAATATCATATATGCTTAATAAATGCATGTTGATTTACTATAAACTAGTCGTAAAAAGTAGAAACTTTAGCCAAGCTGAAGGACATACATGGTTTCTTGTGCCAGGTCAAAAAAAGGGATAATTCATAATCTTACTTGAAGTACCACTTCCTAGGCCAATGTACTCTGATTATCCATTTTCTTTTGACATTGTGTCTCCAGTAATTTAAATATAGTAGGCACTTAAAACCATGCTTCTTATCCTGAATTGAATTGAAGAAGTAATCTGTTGTTTTGGGGAGGCATTATTTTAGTTTGAACTTTACAAACAGTAAAAAGGCTAACAAGTTCCAGGTTCTTAAACTGGCCTTAAAAAAAACAAAAACCCTTATCTTCCATATTGGAATCAATACTGTGTATTGGTTCCAAGGCAGAAAAGTGGTGAGGGCTAGGCAGTGGGGGTTAAGTGACTTGCCCAAAGCCACACAGATAGGAAGTATCTGAGATCAAATTTGAACCCAGGACCTCCTGTCTCTAGGCCTGGCTCTCAATCCACTGAGCCACCCAGCTGCCCCCAAAACTGGAGGCTAGTGATTCTCAAATGCTAATGATTCTCAAATCTGCCTTTTCTGCCCCAAACCCTGCTGTCCTCCAATCATCAATCAGACATCTCCAAATTGAATGTCCAGGAGATGTCTTAAATTCAGTTATGTCCACAGAACTTACTGTCTTTCCCTCTAAGCCTCCCCCCATCCCCACCCCTTACCTATTATTGTTTAGGGCAACACTTATTGTCCCACTTCTTCAGACTGTGCATGTAGGAGTCATTCTGGATTCCTCAGTATCTCTTGCCCCTCATATCCTATCCTTGGCCAAGGCCTATTGATTTCACTTTTGTACCATGAATATACCCCTATCTCCTCTCATACTGCCACCACCCTTTTTTTCCCCAGGCCTTACCTTCCATCTCAGAATCAGTATTGTGTACTTTATTGTGTACAGTTTTCCTTTCCATAGAGGTCAAATTTGAACCTAGAACCTTTCATCTCTACACTTGGCTCTCAATCCACTGAGCCATCTAACTGCCTCCCCCATTACCTAATTTCTTGATTATTGCAATAGCCTGTCTATGGTCCTACCTGCTTCAGATCTGTCCTTGTTCCAATCCAGCCTCTAGCTACTAAGGTGATTTTCCCAAAGCACAGATCTGACTATTAAATAAACTTTAGTGAGTTCCTGTTGCCTTCTCCGTTTGGTATCTAAAGCCCTTCCCCATAGCCTATCTTCTTCTGCCTTTACAGTTATGTCTTACCCTCCAACATTTACTCTTCAGTCAAGTGACACCTGGCCTCCTGGATGTTCCATGAACAAGACACTCCATTTCTTGGCTTCAGGCTTTTTTTTCCTAGCTGTTCCCCATGCCTAGAAGTTTTTCTGTTACAATTACTGACATTTCTGGGTTCCTGTAAGTCCCAACTAAAATCCCCCTTTCTATAAGAAGACTTCCACAATCCTTAATTCTTGTAGTTTTCCTCTTTGAATTAGTTTCTATTTATCCTGTATATAGCTTGCTTGCACATAATTTTTTACATGGTGTCTTCTATATTAGATTGATCCTGGGAGTCTCCAGGATCCTTTCAAAGGATCTGAGGGGTCAAAATTATTTTCATAATACTAAGAGGTTTTAATTTCTAATGTGAATATCAAAAGCTATAACCCACAGAAGCAAAAGCCTTCAATAATGTTTAAGAGTGTAAAGGGATCCTGGGACCACAAAGATTGAGAATTAATAGTTAACATAGAATAGTTTTGCCATCTTCAGATAAGTCCATAGTTCTGACATTTCACCAAAATTATAAAAAGAGATTAGGACCTGTATTAAAATTTTAGTGGAACATTTTTATACCATAGTCATGAATGGTTTTATTTTATTACCTCAGGTGAGAAAAATTAAACTTGAGTCTCCTCTTAAGATAAAAGTGAATAAGCATCACCAATATAGACTTGTTGCACAGAATTGTCAAACCAATAAAGAGATCTAGACATTTCAGAAATTAGTCCTTCAAAAAAATTTAAAACTTTTTACCATCACACTTGGTAGTTGATTTGGTTTAGGTTTTTTCATAGCCATAGAAATACTTGGCTTGATTCCCTAGTTGATAAATGGGCAAGGGACATGAATAGGCAATTTTCAGTCAAAGAAATCAAAACTATTGATAAGCATGTGGAAAAATGTTCTAAATCTCTTATAATCAGAGAAATGCAAATCAAAACAACTCTGAGGTACCACCCTCACACCCAGCAGATTGGCCAACCTGACAGCAAAGGAAAGTAATGAATGTTGGAGGGGATGTGGCAAAGTTGGAATATTAATGCGTTGCTGGTGGAGTTGTGAATTGATCCAACTATTCTGGAAGGCAACTTGGAAGTATGTCCAAAGGGCACTAAAAGACTGTCTGCCCTTTGATCCAGCCATAGCACTGCTGGGTTTGTACCCCAAAGAGATAATAAGGAAAAAGACTTGTACAAGAATTTTCATAGCTGCGCTCTTTGTGGTGGCCAAAAATTGGAAAATGAGGGATTGCCCTTCAATTGGGGAATGGCTGAACAAATTGTGGTATATGTTGGTGATGGAATACTATTGTGCTAAAAGGAATAATGAAGTGGAGGAATTCCATGGAGACTGGAACAACCTCCAGGAAGTGATGCAGAGTGAGAGGAGCAGAACCAGGAGAACATTGTACACAGAGACTGATACACTGAGGCAAATTCAAATGTAATGGACTTCTCTACTAGTGGTAATGCAATGAGAACTGTAGGAAAAGAAACAGAAGAAAAACAACCACTTGATCACATGGGTTGGGGCTATGACTGGGAAAGTGGACCCTAAAAGATCACCCTAGTGCAAATACTAATAATAAAGAAATGGGTCTTGATTGATTGCACATGTTAAACCCAGTGGAATTGTGCATTATATATGGGAGAGAAAGGAGGGAGGGGAGGGAAGGAACATGAGTCTTGTAACCATGGAAAATTATTTCAAATCATTAATTAAATTAAGTTTTATAAAATAATTTTATGTATTAAAAATATATAAAATAAAATTAAATATATAAAAATTAAATTTTAAAAAAGAAATACTTGGCTTGATCAATTGCATTTGCTCATTCAATCTTTTAACTTTTCATTTAGAAAAAGATAAAGAAACCTTTGGCTTTTAGTTTAGAAACTTTTGAATATAGCCTAGTTCCCTGCTCCAATTTAATTGTGCATATGTTGCTATTATTCATGTTAATGTTTTTAAGTTCGTTAAGAATTCATTAATTCTTAATGAAATTATTTTAAAAGTTTTTTCCTCATAAAAATCTTGTGAATTAGGTAATATAAATCTGCATTTTATTTGGAGGAAGGTTGTGGGTACAGACCTGTGATTTTAATATTTGGGGCTTTCTCTCCACTCATGCAGAATGGTAGATGATCCAACTTAGTCTCAGAAAGTTGCTGAGAACACTGAAAGATTATGAGATTCTCCTTTAGTCACACAACTCATTTATCTATTAAAGAAAAGATTCAAGTCTTCCCAACCTCACTTTAATATTCAAATTACTTTGCTTTTCTGTGTTTGATAGATGGATAGAAAAGGCATTTGTTAAGTATTTTGTTATGTACTGTTCTAAGTGCTGGAGATAGAAATACAATCGAGCAAAATGGTCCTACCTTCATGGAACTTATATTTTAATGAGAATGATATAATGGAATGGAGGCCTAAAGAATCAAAGATTAAAGGACTTGCCCAGAATCAGAGCTGCTAAGTGGCAAAACTAAAATTTGATCCCAGGTCCCTTTTCTCCAAATCTAGAGATGTCCCTCATACTTTACATTGCATATGGTGGCACTCTGCAACTTAGAGATGATTTAGAAACCAATTCAAAGGAATTTCAGTCATGTTTTCTGAGCCCTACATAGGTGTGTTAATGTATGAACTCCCCTACATTTGCCCTTTCCAGTTGGATATGGATGGCTATTCTCTTTAAGGCTTAACATAATGTTTTTTTAATGCTTTTTCTCTTTGCTTTTTACTGGAAGAAAATGGAATACTGTCTTAGGATGAGTTCTACAGTATACTTAACTTCAGTGAGTTCCTGGACCTAACTTCAACCTCCCCAGCTGTAGGCCCCTCCAGACTCCATTAGAAATGGCACCAAACTGAATGCCAATGCCCCTTTCCTCTTTCTTTCATGACTAGTTATGACCTCCTCATTCCCTCAGGGCCAGAGAAAACCCAGAAACCCTCTTTATTCCTTCCTTCCCAGTGACAGTGGACTACTCTTGTGGGCATTCCAGGCCTTACCACCTGCATCCGTAGGACTTCTGGTTCTTTTCTACCTTCACGCTGAACTATCCCAACTATGTGTTGCTTCTGCAGTTAGTGTGAACTCCTTGAGAACAGTTTTCTTTTTCTACTTATAATTTCAGTTATCAGCACAATGCTTCATACAAGCACTTAATAAATCCTTTTTCATTCATTTATACATATGAATAGTACATAATACTTTGAATATCCATAGTAATACATGTATAATGGGTTGCCTTCTCAGTGGGTATAGGAGAGGCTAGTGAGAGGAAGAGAATTTGGAACTCAAAACTATAAAAAATGAATGTTAAAATTTTTAGAGAAAAAAGATGTATGTGCATTTGTGGATAAATATATAAGAAATAGAACTAGAGGGGGAAAAGAAGTGGAGGGAAGCAGTGGAGGGAGGGAGAGAGAGAAAATGAAGGAATGAATGAGTATGATGCTGGTCCTGCTTAACTTATCTTGAATAAAATTCATATTCTTTAGGTACTTGTGCTTCTTGTTACCCAAAATTCTCAGTTCTTCCGGTCCTTCCCTGTACTCAAGTGAAGATGTTTTTTTATGCCTTGAAGGGCTATAATATATTGAGGTTTAAATGACTGCTGCTTACTCTCCCTAAAGGAGGAGGCTAAGTGGGACAATCGAAAGAGCACTAGGCTTTTAGTCAGGAAGATCTGAGTTCAAATCCATTGGATACTTGCTAGCTGTGTGACTCTGAGAAAGGCACTCTTTGCCTCAGTTTCCTCAACTGTAAAATGGGGATGATAATAGCACCTCCCTCCCTGGGTTGTTATGAGGATTAAATTAGATAATAATAGAAAAACTCTAAGCATAATGCCTGGCATATAGGTGGCGTTAGATACATACTTACAGCACCCCCTATTCTCCCTTCCCACATAAAGCTCTTTTATTTTCTCTGCACACACACACACACAAAAACATTAGATCAAGAGCTACTAATTTGCTTATAAAGTGACGGTTTTAGATTGGATGGTCTCAGGGATCTCTTCTAATTCTAAATCCTTAACATATCCAAAATGTTATAATTTTCCATCATCATTGTCTATAGTTCAAAGTTCCCATAATTGTTTCTAATCTTAGTGCTATTCTCTTCTTTTTTTTTCCTTTTAAATGGCTACTTTTGCTCCTCCTTTACCTGTTACCTATAAAGACTAGGCTTTGATAGCTATTGTCATTGAGAAAAGATATTGGTTGGCAAATTTACCATGTTATGGTGAGTGCACATGTACTCTTAAAGACACTAGCTTTTCGAGATAATGGACAAAAAGACTTGTACAAAAATATTCATAGCTGCGCTCTTTGTGGTGGCCAAAAATTGGAAAACGAGGGGATGCCCATCAATTGGGGAATGGCTGAACAAATTGTGGTATATGTTGGTGATGGAATACTATTGTGCTAAAAGGAATAATGAAGTGGAGGAATTCCATGGAGACTGGAACAACCTCCAGGAAGTGATGCAGAGTGAGAGGAGCAGAACCAGGAGAACATTGTACACAGAGACTAATACACTGTGGTATAATCGAACGTAATGGACTTCTCCATTAGTGGCGGTGTAATGTCCCTGAACAACTTGCAGGGATCCAGGAGAAAAAAACACCATTCATAAGCAAAGGATAAACTATGGGAGTGGAAACACCAAGGAAAAGCAACTGCCTGAATACAGTGGTTGAGGGGACATGACAGAGGAGAGACTCTAAATGAACACTCTAATGCAAATATTATCAACATAGCAATGGGATCAAATCAAGAAAACATGTAATACCCAGTGGATTTACGTGTCGGCTATGGGGGGTGGGGGGGAGGAAAAGAAAATGATCTATGTCTTTAATGAATAATGTTTGGAAATGATCAAATAAAATTAAAAAAAAAGACACTAGCTTTTCTTTTTCCTGCAGTATTAATTTGCTTTCATGTTCTTAGGGACATTCTTTCACTGTCAGAAAGGATCTTTAATTCCTTAGACATCACACACACTGAAAGCAATTATTTTTGGGTCCAGAACCATGTCACATTAATTGGGTTAGGCTTACTTCCTTTCTTTTAGAAATTTTGTATTTATACTTATTAAGCACATATAATTTTAGAGAGGCTGATATTAAGATTTTTCAGTTCAAAACAAATCATTTTGTTTAGTTTTAGGATGTTCAGTCTTTGCCTGATGCTCATCAACCAAAATCACCTCAGTAGTTAATGACCTAATAAACAAAATAATATAATGGTCTGATGTGTTATTTGCTTTGTTGTGAACTGTGTCTTGACAGTATGGCTTGGTGTTGTTCTTTTCAAGCATTACATTTTTTTTAATTCCTTTTTTCTTCCTCTCTTTTAGGAAATACACACAAATGAAAAGGAAGTAGCAGAGAAGGAAGTAACTCTCCACTTGTTACCAGGTAACAGGCTATGTGAGGATTATACATTATGTGTAATTGGTCAATAAATACATTACCTTATTTCTTATGCTACTATTTATACTCCTTTGTTTTCAACCAAAACTGAATGAGGTTACAAAGCTGAGTTGCAGGGATAGCTAGCTCAGTAACCACATACCTGGGTCTACATATATGTTTTATATGCCAAGCCTAGACTATGCAAACCTTTTGCTTCTCTTCCCTGTTGTTCCCCACCTAATTTTAAATTGGGTAATCAGCTAGCCCCTCTCACCATACATATTAGCAGAGTCTTTTTTTTGCCACCCTTTTCTTTCCTGACTTACAAATTGAACAGAGCAAAACAAAAACACCCACTGCCCTCAAAACTTTTGTCTAGTGTATACCAACTTTCCTTAATAAGATAGATTAGTTTGACCATCATAGTGTAAGTCCTTACTTGCCATCTAGTTTTTTTTTCCCTCATCCTTATTTCACTTCCTGTACCACTTAGGACAGTTGATATATCTAGAAGGATTTAAATGCCCATTAAAATCATGCATTTATCAAGCACTTTCTATGCTAAGCCAAGAAGCCTATATTCTTAAGGGAGAAACAACATAGACACATATATAGACATATAAGTACATATTTAGGGGTATTATATGAGATATAACTTATATGATACAAACTTTTATAGATATAAATAAAAACATATGCATAAACGCATTGTATACAGGGAACCTTACAAGGGAAGACATTAGCAGCAGAAATGAGAGAGGGGCAGGAAAACCTCACACAGAAGGTAGGCTAAGTCTCGAAGAAAGGAAGCCAGGGGTGCTAAGAGATGGAAGATGAAGAGAAAAAATAATTCTAGGTAGGAGGGACAGCCAGTTTAAAGGAATAAAGACAGGAGAATGGAATGTGATATGTGAGGAGTATCAAGTAAGCCAGTATATCCAGACCATAGAGTTTGGAAGGGTGACTGGAAGATAGGAAGGGGTCCAAATTATAAGAAATTTTAAATGACAAACATTCATATTTTATGCTACAAGTATTGGAGGAGTGGTGGGGAGAATGGGAGTGGAGTGGAAAGTCATCAGATCTGTACTTTAAGAACAATACTTTGGCAATGCTTTGGGGATAGATTGGTATAGGGAAAGTTCTGAGGTAGAAAGCCAATTAAAAGGTTATTGCAGTAGTCTAGGCACAAAGTGATGACAGCTGTCTTTGTGAGTAGAATATAAAGAAGAGATTTTGCAAAGGTAAAAACAATAAGATTTGGCAACTGATTGGATAATGAGAGTGAAGAGTCAAGAATGATAAGAGGAAGAGCTAGGGAGCATAGTGGATAGAAGACCAGGCCTAGGGTTGGGAGGGCCTGGGTTCAAATGTGACCTCATACACGACCTAGCTAGATGACTCTAGGTAAGTAACTTAGCCCCAGTTGTCTAGCCTTTGATGCTCTTCTGCCTTAGAATTGATGCTAAGACAGAAGGTAAGAGTTTAAAAAAAAATTATAATAAGGTTGTGAAGCTTGGTGGCCAGAAGAATGGTAATGCCCTTAAATAGTCATAGAGTTTGGGAAGGGAAAAAAGGTGTTATAGGAGAAATGGTAATGAGTTCTTTTTTGGAGATAATTAAAATTGAAGTGCTTCCAGAGCATTCAGTTTAAAATGTTCAGTAGGCCTCTGGTAGTGGCAGAACTCAGGAGAAAGAAAGATACTATTTGTCTGTGGATCTGAGACTAAGCTGCCCAGAAATGATAATTGACCCTGGAGTAACTGATGAGGTCACCCAGCAAGATGGTACTAGAGAAAAAGGAGAACAGGACCAGGGAAGATCCTTGAAAGACATTTAGAGTTGTTGAGGGTGACATGGAAGATCCAGCAAAAGAGATCTACTGTTGTCAGACATAGGGAGGAAAATCAACAGAGAGTAATGATACTAAGATCCTCAGAAGAAAGATCCAGGAAGAGATAGTGTTAGCCATGTCTGATGTTGTTGACAGGTGAAAAAAGACCAGGATTGAGAAGGAGGAGGAGGAGACAGAGACAGAGGAGACGACCTTTGGACTTGGCAATTAGGAGAAAGTATTTTCAGTTGAATGATGAGTCAGAAGCCAGATTGCAGTGGGTTTAGACAAGAGAGAGCACAGAAAGTGGGAGTATCAGTACAGATAACTTTTTAAAGTTTATCTGAGAAAAGAAGAGAACTAGAGGATGGAAGGAGCTTGTGTCAGGTTTTTTTTTTTTAAGGATAAGGGGAAACTTGGCTGGGCTTAAAAACAATAAGGAATAAACCAATGGAAATAGAATGAAGATTGAGGTGTATAATGGAAGGGGCAATGTCTTGGAGAAGACAGGATAGGATAGGATAGGATAGGGTGCAGAAAGAGGTGCTAAAGAGAAGATCTGAATCATCATCAGAGACAGGAATAAAGAGGAGGTAATGGGAGACCATCTCAAGGGGATCTGAGATAGGAAGAAGAGGGATATCAGCATTTTAAGGGAAGTAGCAGGTGAACTTCTCAACTGAGAGAGCAGTGAAAGGGAGGGGTGTTTGTGGAAAGCTTGAAGAGAGAACAGAAGGTTTGGAACAACTGTTGTGTTGAGTGGGAGAAAAAGTCAGGTAGGAGTAGGATTGCTTTGATATATAGTGAGGCATTAGTTGGGGTTAGATAATATAAATTTGGAGTGGATGGCTGTGTGACTCCTCTGTTCATCAGGAAGAGAATAAGAGCAAAGGAGGTAGATGGGAGTCCAGGGTAGGGGTTCGGGAAGGTGTGAGCCTTCAAGCATCAGAGTCAGTGAAAGCAGAGTATTAGAGCTCTCTCTCTCACTGGAAGTAGTGAGACAGGGGAATGAAAGAAGATGCAGCCAGTACTGGAAAGATGGAGAGGAAAGTGTTGCCATCCTGGGGGCTAAGGAGCCAGTTCTGAATTACTGCCAGAGAAAAGAAGGAGCAAGAGAAGAGGGAGGCTAAAATGAAAGGCTGCTTTAAATCAGTCAGAGTTCTAGATGGCACAGAGGAGAAGACTGAGTGATCTGAAATGGGTATATTCAGGAGGATAGGGTCAAGGTGAAAAGGATTAAGGGAGCAGGATGAGGGTTTGTTCCTTAGTGGCTGGGGGATTCATTAGCACTGGGGTAGGGCAAATAAGAGAGACTTAGGTGTATACTGTTAGGAAAATGAGTCCTGAGTATCCTGAATAGGAGGACAGCTACTGAAGAAAGAAAGGGATAAGAAAATTCAGGGTTTCCTCCAGAATCAGGCCATCTACTTCTCAGCACTGCCAGTCCTCAGTTACCTGACCCCCACTCTCCTTGGCAACAGATAGTGTTACTAGATCTTGGGGGCACCCCAGCCAGGATGTCCTTCAAGTCCCAGCTAAAATCCTGCCTTCTATGGGAAGCTTTTAGCAGTCTCTCTCAATTCTAGTGTTTTGCTTTGTAGAAGATTCCCAATTTATCTTCCATATACTTTGTACCTAGTTTGTATGTTGTCTCCCCCATTAAAGTGTGACCTTCTCCAGGGTAAGCAACTATCTTTGTATCCTTTGTTTAGCATAGCATAGTGTGGCACATAGTAGGAACTTAAATGTACTGTCTGACAAGCACAGCTTGGCTATGTGATGTCCTGGGATCCATGTGAGGTCCAGGAACCTAAACCAGGAAATAGGAAGTGGTATGTCCCAGCCTAGCAGTCATGTGGGCCCTCATATTCTAAGGGTCTCTGAGGACTCAGCAAGGAGACCTAAATTTCAAATGTTTCAGGCCACAGGATGTGGTTTATCTGTTCTTGAAGGAAGGGTAGCTGTGTGTTCTGAAGCCTGTACTCTGTATACTGTACCATACCGCACTTTGGAAAGAATTTTAACCTTGTTCATATCAATCAGTGTGCAACTCGAAGCACTATGCTATGCTTCAAAATATCATCTCCTACTGATTTTTTAGTATAAAAATTATAAGATCTCCTATTAGCTGCCTTATATTAATTTTTAACTTAAAGTGCTTCAGCCACAGGATGGTATATGTCTGGGAGAGAAATGTATCTGGAAAATTCATTAAAGCCATTGCAAGGAGTTTAAATCACAGAAAACATTTTTAAAACAAGTTTCCCTCTAGCTTAACTAAAGCCTTTTCTGAAGCTGTTTTGAACATTGAATAAATCCCTGGCTTAACCATTGTATACGTGCATGTATTTTCCCCCAAACACTGTTGTCTCTAGAAATTGAACTATTGGATAAACCTTCATTGGATCAACAACTCCTGTGTTACCTTACTCTGTAAACCTTAAGCAATTACTTAACTTCTTAAAAAAAGAAGATAAATTAATACCCATCTATGTTTTCTTGCCAATCTTGGGGCATCTAAAACTTGTCTCTGATCTAACATGGAGAGTTCAATGAAGAAGGAACAATTTTAATGATATTATTACAAGAAATTTTTAAAGAGGATAGCTTATTTTCTTCTTTTTCCCTTCAACCTTTTTGTATGTGTGTATTTGGGGGTAGGGGAGAATGTATATCTATACTGGATTTGCTTTTTTAGAGGAAATAGTTTCCTCTTCCTCCTTATACTATATATTTCTAGTCTTTTCCCCTGTATCATTCCCTTTTCCTACCATTTATGATGGATTTCTGCAAAACATTAGCTTTTCTTCTTGAGAGCAGATAGACCCTGCCTTTTATTAGCATGTACTGTTGTTGCTTGTCTTTGGAGCCCTGCTCAAAATGATTAGGATGATCTTGAAGAAGCTGCTTTGCCTCATACCTCTTGTTTGTAAACTGCTAACTTTGCAATCAAAGAACCAGGCAGATTCTATCAAATTCCCTTTTCCCTGCCAAAATGAGAAATTATGACTTCAGTCAATGGCTATAAAACTGATAAAAGATTCTGTATTTTAAAAATATTAGCAAGATTTCACTCTACCTGTCAGCCATACAGGGGAAAGATTTTTATGGAATATCTGTCTAGTCTAAAAGGAGGTACTGACAATCTTGCTACCATGTCTTCTTGATGGTGGAGGCCTGATGAATACTATCTTCCTAGAAACTTACATCTCTTAAAGTCAGGTTTATCTAGAAAAATGTTCATCATAGATCTATAGTCAGTCTATTTTGACTTTGCTTATCTTATCTTAGTGTTTGAGTATTGGCACTATAATTAAGTCTCTCACAAGATTTTTTCATCCCATACCACTGCACTAAAACAATAAAAGGGTTGGTAGTATTTTCACATAAAGAAACAAAAATACATGTGAGCTTATTCTTGTTTTTAGTCAAGATAAAACTGTAAGCCTTTAATTGTTTTACTATTTCTGGAAAATTCATGTACATATTTTGCTTTTTGATTAGGTGAACAACTGCTTTGTGAAGCCAGCACAGTACTTAAATGTATCCAGGATGATTCGGGTCAGCATGGAATCTGTGGGAAACTCGTTTGCACAGACTTCAAGATTGCCTTCCTTGGAGAAGAATCTACATTGGATGATAATGTATGAAAATATTTTTACCTAGACTATACAATAGGTCCTTAACGGTCATCCAGCTTCTAGTTTGCAAATATACACAAAACAATCTGTGTGTATGTGAATGTCTCTATCCCTGTCATATTTACATAGACATATAGAGAATTTCTTTTCTACCTCCCTATTTCCTCTGAGAAATCAAAGTATTGAGCTCTTACTATGAGTACTGGGCATGTAAAGAAAGGCACAAACAGTCTTTAGCCTCTGAGTCTTCCTTTCGGTAGCAATACCGCTATGAAGCATTCTAGTAGTATCATTTACAAGCTTGCTTAAATTTCCCAGGTCCCAGGTAATTTGACTGTCACTGATAATGCCTTGGGAGTAAAAGCCATCCTCCATATGTATATGAAGGAAAAAAGGAGATGGGTGTAATGTGTAGTGAAGGATAACAGGTGGACAACCTAAATACTTCACAGATATACATGAAAACATTAGAAGACACAGAGGAAGCTCTCCAGACTCTTATATATAGGTTTATGGGACAACGTGTATGAGAACCATCGTGTGTGTGGCAAAGAGAAGCTGTTGTCTTCATTGGTAGGCAAGGTACTCATACTAATGAGGGAGTACCTCCCTCAGAATTTAGAAGTTTCTATAGAATACTATGTGCTAAGCACTAGGGGAGACAGAAGAGAGAAGTTAATGTTCCTGCCCTCATGGAGCTGGCCCTCTGAGTCAACAGCATGAATAAATGAAATCTACATAGTAGGAAAATGTTACCAGTGCTAAGTTTAGAGCAGAGATCACTTCCTGGTTCCTGTTTAAACTTGCCCTTTATCAAACTTGCATTTTAAATTGCAAGGCTATGGTCCTCTAGTGCCATTGTGTCCTTTCTTCTCCTCTTGTTAAATGTATTCCATTGTTCTATGGAAATCCATGAAGAGTACATTTACCAGAAGCTTGAATCATTTGATCTTTTCACCTTTTACCAGGTTTGGATTTGCTTACTTTTATAGGTGAAGAGAATTTCTGTGGCTTCTAAAATTTATAACCCCTATTTCCCTTCCCACTAAATTAAGTGGATATTGTTTGGCCCTGTATGTCCCTTTGTGGAACAACTGAGGAGCATGATGCTAATCATGTATATTTGGGTAGTGTAGAGTTCTTTGTCTTGTTATTTGTGCCACATAACTACATAATATCTTACCCAGTGTTGTGGTTATTTCTTCCTACCGTTCTTGAATATGTAAGCCGGAGATAACTCAGTCTGTGCCCAACCTGTACATCTTTCAATCCTGTTCATTAGGGCCTCTAACTTATTTTTTGTTCATGTTTTTTTAGGAGCCTCAATTTAAGAATAAGTTGATAGGAGAAAATGATATTACTTTGCACTGTGTTGACCAAATTTATGGAGGTAAGAATGTGTTTTACAGTCAAATTTTAAAGTATCTCACAAGCAAATCTTGAAAATCTGTTCTACATGTAGCACCAACTCCATATTCAGTAGCAGCCTTGGCTATTCAGGTTGTCCACCAAAAGCTAACTTTGTCAAATCTGTCATGGGATCATAGATTTACCACTGGAAGAGACCTTTGAGACCATCTAGTTCATCCAATTCATTCTAAAACTGATGTACAGAGAATTAAAGTAATTGGCCCAGAGTCACACAGCTAGTTTGTGTCTGAGCTTTTTTAGTCCAAGTCTAGTGCTATTACTGTCTTTTAAACTTTAAGGTTTTTTTTTTTAAGTCTTTTAAATTGAGGAACAGAGGGCACTTAATTCCAATCCCACATACTAGGACTTGCCTGTGTAGTCTAGGGCTTCCTTTCTTCCTACTGTTCACAATATGAATTTTACTCCGAATTTAATCAGTTTACGGCTATGGAATTTATTAAACATTTAGTGTGATTCTAGTGCAATGCAAGGCACCAAGTATTATGGAAGGTACTAGAACACAGTAGTTATGTGAGTGCTCATAAAAAAAAAAAAGTTTTGTGGTGAGGGTGTTTGGTCTTTTCAGTTGAGTCCAACTTTTCATAACCCTATTTGGGATTTTCTTGGCAAGCATACTGAAATGGTTTGCAATTTCCTTCTCTAGCTCACTTATTTGACAATTGAGAAAACTGAGGCAAACAGGGTTATGTGACTTCCCCAGGATCACTCAGCTAATAGTGTCTGAGCTCAGATTTGAATTTAGGTCTCCTTGACTCCAGGCCAGCACTCTATCTACTCTGCCACCTAGCTGTCCCATTTTAAAAAGCTTACCTTATAGAATTCTTCATACATTCCCTCCACTACAGAACTGTGGTCCCTCTAATAGATTTTCCCCTGGTGAGCTCTTTGCTTGGTGATTTTTAGTTTTAGGGTCCTGGTTTCTTCAATTCAGTAAAATTTAGTTCTCCTGAGAATAATTAGTTTTTAATTGCTGATGTGGCCAGTATAATGAAGAAACAGGACTGCTCTTAGGCTGGGGTATATATTGAACTCTTGCTGAATGGGTCTTAGGGAACAAGCGCTGTTTTTAACTCTCACTTTTTAAAGAGGACAGTCATGATTCTTTAAACTGTAGCTTATCACCTTCATGCCTTAGTAACCCAATTTTCTTTTCTTATTTGATCTACTGACTTGGATTCCCCCCTCCCCCATAGTGTTTGATGAGAAAAAGAAACCATTGTTTGGACAACTAAAGAAATACCCTGAAAAGCTCATCATCCACTGCAAAGACCTCCGAGTATTTCACTTCTGCCTGAGGTACACAAAAGAAGAGGAAGTTAAAAGGGTAAGTATTTGTATCTGTTTGGAGAAATTATTTCCCTTTAGACCCACCCACCACCCCCCAATCCTGGAGAAGTGGGTTATGGATGGGTGTTTATTTTGTTTATACTGCCAAAAAGGTAGGGGAAAGAGCAGTTTGTGTTGACAGGGTTTTAAAAAAATAATAATACAATAATGTATTATTGGGCCATACTCAAAATTCAATTAAGCCAGCCTATGCATTTTCAGAGAGTATACTACTGCCTTCTGAGGCCCTTCATTCATTTTATACCTTGCTTTCTGGTCCTTCACTAGACAGGAACAGTTAACAGAGTAACTCTATGGGAAGACAGTGAGGGGCATTGGAGGTGGGATTGGAGAGAGAAGGCCTGAAGTAATCTTCCCCTGAAGCTGTTAGCTTCCCAGCTAGTAGGTGATGGTCAATGACCTTGACACCTAAGGAAAAGCAAAAGTCAAAGTCTTGAAAGGAAGTATTGAGGTGAGGAAGAGAGAACTATAGTTTCTGTGAGGGAAGCTGGCTCTTACAGAAAGAGCTGTGCTTTGGAGACTGAGTAAACCTTAATTGCTTTGGACCAGAGAAAAATGATATGGTATAAATAGGCAAATTCAGAAAAGTGACTGGGATTATTTTACTTTCATCACAGTTCCTGTACTTTTGATGAACAAAATGCAAGACACACTGTGAGACTTTTTTTTTTTTAATCTCACTTTAACCACTTCAGTAGAAATCTGATGGGACTTCACTGTGTTTCCTTTTTCTGGCTATGGCAAATAATATTCATGTGTTGTCCCAGCTCTTTACAATTACATCTAAACTTCAAAGTAACTTCTATAGTCAGCCCTGTTATCCATACTAAGTAGGCTTGGAATGGGAGGATAGTTTTCAATACTAAAAATCCCTAGGTAGCCCTCAAATATCATGATAGTAAGTGTTTCAACCTAGCAGTAAGTTGGATTGGTTTTACCTTGGGGAAGACCATTTAACCTCTTTTTTACCTTAGTTTCCTTATCTATAAAAATGGGAACAATAATAGCATTTGCCTCACAAGGTTGATGGGAGTATTATGTGATAATATAAATAGCATACTACAAAACGCTAGCTATAATTATTATTGTTATTATTGCCTAAAATTGTTTAGGTAGTGTCAGAATGCAATTTGAACCTAGCCTTCTCACTGTTAGTTATTTCCAGTTAATTTCATGTATAAGGATTGTTTGTACACAGTTGTCTGCTTGTTGTCTTCACCATTAGACCCTGATATCCTTGAGAGCAGGGACTGATCTTTCTTTTTATTCCCAGCATTTATCATGGTATGTGTTACATAGTAGGTGATAAATGTTTCTTGAGTAACTCCAGATTCATGCTAACTTCATATGTACAGAGATAGGAAAAAAGATCAGGAGATGTCGAACAAAAAATAACTTTTTAAATTAAACTGTAATATTTTTATTAGACTATATTTGGGAGTTTGAGATTTTATTTACAATTTTATTAATCATTGAATTGGCACTTAAATCCAATTTTTAAGAAAAAAGCACTTTTTAGAAAACTTTTGCCTGTAATTTAGTAATCTTACCACTTACGATGGCTCCAAGAGCTATCATTGAAGTTTGGGGTTATATACCTAACAGCTGTCATAGGGGATTATGAAAGCTATCTTCCCTAAGTGTGTTTCTAGCAGCCTAGTCAAAAACTATGAGCTTTCTTCTCTGAGATTTCCTGAACAAAATTGAAGTGTGCTTAGCTCTTTAGTACTTAACTTGATGGTGGCGATTTTTTCCCCTAGATTGTCAGTGGCATAATTCATCATACCCAGGCTCCTAAACTACTTAAACGATTGTTTCTATTTTCCTATGCAACTGCTAAGCAAATCAGTACAGGTAAGTGATATCTGATCTTTTTTTTCTCCTCTTTGGTTTCTGCCTTCATTTTTGGTTTTAGTAAGTTGCTTAAGCCTAATGGAAAATAAGTTTTGTCTGCAAGTGTTTGACAACTGAACCTAATGTTTAGATTTTTAACATTGTTGATACAAGATAGACTTTGTAAATTGTAACTCTGTGCTCAGAGTTTAGAAAAACACAAATTGAAGTGTTCACTTCTAAATTTTTTTTCCTTTTTAAATGTCTTGATCTAGGAGGTTCTAGGAGTATGTAACATGTGTTACATACTAAAAGTCTTAAAAATCATAGCAAGTTTTTATAGGACAAGAAATACAAGCATATTTTTTAAAAAACTGGCATGGTGTGAGAAGCGACTTCATTTCCACAAGTTGGCCATACACTGTAGTACATTGATACTTAATTAATTGTGTCATGGACCCCTCTGAAAGTCTGGTGAAGCCATTCTCAGAATATCATTTTAAATGCAGAAGATTACAATGGAAACCAGCTGTGTTGAAATACAATTTTGTTTTGTTTTTAAGAAAACAAGTTTGTGTACTCCAAAGAACTCTTGCCCTACTGTCTTTCTATACAGGAAGTCAAAACAAAGAAATTCTGGAAATCGAAGATGACCAACTCATTGGAGTCTAGTTCCTCTGAGGGCAATCAGTGGTGTTAGGTTGCAGAATGAGGAGACATGGCTGCCTTGACAACCTTGGGCTTTGCTGGGGCACAGACTCTGCTCTCTTTTGACTCTTTCATTTTCTTGATTTGGCCCCTAAATCAGCCCATTTGCCATGCTTTATCCTGAGGTGGCTTGCGTTCTAATTAGCCCCAGAGACTTTCAGGTCTATATGTCAAGGCAGTGACAAATGGAATGAATGATGTGGGAGTTTCCAATGGTATTTCAAGGGCAGTCTATAATGCAGTAGTATATACTCTTGTGAGGGACCTGGGTTTTGTGGTATTGTTATTAGTCAAATATTCTGAGTACTATATAGCTGTCATATAGATTATGCGGGCTATGACCAATTTTCAGGCAAGATAACCTGAGTTCAGGTCCCACCTCTGATACATACTAACTACATGAACTTGAGCCCATCACTTCAATATGGCAGTGTTCTTTAATAGAAGGTGTTTTTCTAAACCAGACATTTCATAAACCAACGAAATCCTTATAAGTTGCAGAACACTTGTCAGTTACTGAAAAAATGGGGCTGCACCAGAAAAACTCATCTTCCTTTCCCTCTCCTTTT
This sequence comes from Monodelphis domestica, assembly GCF_027887165.1. Taxonomy (NCBI): domain Eukaryota; kingdom Metazoa; phylum Chordata; class Mammalia; order Didelphimorphia; family Didelphidae; genus Monodelphis; species Monodelphis domestica. The sequence continues at coordinate 438,014,240 of NC_077229.1, read as the reverse complement.
CCCTTCCTCTCCCCAATCTAGTTCTCTAGGGAAAAAACATTTCTATGACAATTTTAAAGTTTAACCTGTATTTTTTTTTAACTCTTACCTTCTGTCTTAGAATCAATACTATGTATTGGTTTTGAGGCAAAAGAGTGATAAGGACTAGACAATGGGAGTTAGGTGACTTGCCCAACATCACACAGCGAGGAAGTGTCTGTTTTAACCTGTATTAAAATGTTTCCATCACTTTTTAAGTCTAGACAATCAACAGAATAATAAATCAAGCCCTGATTTAAAGTATTTGCTGATGTTTCTAAGATATAAATGCTCACTCTGAAAATTTAACAATTGACTCTTGCTTTATACATCCACCAAAACTGTGCTAAATATCATTTAATTTGTTTTTGTTTCAGAAAACACTCAAGGATTACAAAGTGTTTCAGAATTAGTCTTATAAATGCTAATTAACATTATAATGTTGGTGTGTGGAACAAAATTTCATGTGAAAATAGTTGTGTGAGATGCTAATTTATTCTCAATTATTATAATTAATTGGAAAGTTTGCTGGTTGAAAAATTATGCTCTACTTGAATTAATCCTATGCCCTTCTTGGCTTAATTTTAGCTTTTTGTCCTGATTCCTGGAATTTGGACACAATCTGAATATTTCTTGCCTAGCCAGTTTTTAACTTTCTCTCCACCCTAACATATGTTGATCAGCATGCCAAGAACTTTACCCTGATTGACCCTGCCAGTTTTATTCATCTGTAGTAACTTAAGTACCTCAGTTGATTCCCACCCTCGTCTTCCCTCATCCCTCACACTCATTGAGCAATTTCATAACAATAAATGTTGAATTTAGCAATTAATTGAAACAATTTTAAGTTAGAAATCAAATATAGAAATTTTAAGAGATGAGAATTTTGTCGTCTGGACCATTTGGTGTCAAACTCAAAAAGGAACAGATCCCTGCCCTGCTTATTGGCACGGAAAACCACAAATTACCATTATCTGTCTTGTAGAACAAAATAAATAAAATACATTTCCCAAACACATTTTTATCTGGTTTCTTCCATTCCTTGCCACATGCTGAGTGTGAGTTTGACACTGATCAGGAAAACATTTGAAAGCATCATTTGTCCTAACAGTTCATTAATATCCCTAAAAAGAGAGTCTCTAAAAACTTCATTTGAAAGACTTGCCTTTCTAGAGACTGAACTACTAAACCTGAGTAACATGATCTTTGACACCTTTTATAAGTTTTACTTTACTGGCAGGGTAGCAGAAAGACACTAGCATATTGATTCAGTTCAAGCTTTTGAAAGTTTTGTTGTTTTGGGCGGGGTTACATATTATTTTGTGGCTGTTGGATTTGCACTTATGGCCTGGCACTATTCAAAATAGAGGGCACAGACTTTATCAAATAGGTAATCTTTAATAGCATCTTTATTTGCAGATATGCAGTGATGCAATGATAGATATTTGAACCAAATAGCTCACTTCGGTTTAAGTAAAACATCTGAGACTGGCTTAGCAAGTGTCCTTACCTGTCTGCAGCCACAGCCAGATACTTCTTCCCCTCTTGTCCTTTCCTGACAACTCTCAAATGGAAGCAGAGTCAGACGAGCAGAGGGATGTCATCTGTTGCCTTGGCAACTTTAATAGTTGCTTTATTGTTACCTATCCCCAGGAAGCTTGATTCCACTTCAAATGGAAGGACACATGCTATTGTATAACTTCTTTAGCACCTAAACTAAAAAATTCTTTTTTGGTGGCAGTTCCTCTTCAAATAAAAACAGTGAAAGTTGACACTTTGCCAAAATCAACCTTCTGTCTTTCTGTACGTTGTGGTAAGGCTAAAAAAAAATGCATTTATTATTTTAGCATATGCTTCAAACCTTTCTTCCAGTTTTTTTTTTTACTGCTCTTTTAGGAGCTAAATTATTGCATAACGTGGCTAAAAATGCAGCTGGGTATGTGGCTTTGTGAAGAATAGCAATCAAAATATCTTTGTGTCATGTGAAATAACAATTTTTCGTTAATGAAGAAAATAGTATAAAGTTTACTTTTTTTATTTGAATCTGACTTCTTCATTGGTATAAGAATGCCCTGGTATGAAAGTTGCTTTTATCCATGCAGTTCTTCTGTCATTTACAGTTTTAGAGTTGCCTAGAGCCAGTAAGAGATAAAAAACTTACTTTTCAAAATAGCTAGGTAGCACAGTAGATTGAAAGCCAATACATAGTATTGATTCTAAAATGGAAGGTAGGAGTTTAACTTTACCTTGGGGTATACAGCTTTGTATATGTCACATGTTTTACTTTGAACACAGATTTTCCAGATTCCTCAGTCACCCCTTCACTACCCAGTGCTGTCCTTCAGGATAAGATTAAGAGTAAGAAATGAACTAGTTTTGCATAAGTAAAGTGTGTTAAAAGTTTTGTTGATGTGGGAGTATGATAAAGGAAATAAGCTAGTATCTACGATTTCACTTCCATATAATTGCAATATCGGTGCCTTATGAAAATCTTATTTTAATCCTTTTATCTTTGTTTTGTTAGCCACAGGCCCCACACACCAAACTGTAATGTTTGACACAATTAAGGACTGGCATTGGGAACTGGAGCGAACGAAAGGAAACATAAAATACAAAGCAGTGAGTGCCAATGAAGGCTATAAAGTCTGTGAAAAGTAAGGTTTTAAAATTGTGTTTTTTACAGAAAGCTTGAACATGCCAAAGGTGTTATTGTATAGACCCGTGATGGAAAACCTTTTAGAGATGGAGTGCTGGGCCCTGCCCTTTTCCCACCCCCCCAGACCTAGCGTCATGCCCCTCCACCTACTTGTTGGGCATGCCCTGTCCCCCCCTTACCCCATACAGGGAAGGGAGTGAGGAAGTGCTCCCATTGGGCTACTGGGTGGAGGGGCAAGTGAAGTGAGGAATGACCTTAGCAAGTGTAGAGAGGAGGAGGGGAGTGGCTGGAGCACTCTGTTCCCCTCCAGCTCTGCTGCCTATGAGTCACCCACCTTACCCCCTGTGTGCTCCCATTGGCTGCTGGGCAAAGGGGTGGGAATGTAAAAAAATGTCATCAGGAATAGTGGAGAGGGGGAGGGGAACAACTTTGCCTGAGTCCCTCTGCCTTTCTAGTAACAAACTCGGTGGGGAGGGCTACCACATGCCCACAGAGAGCATTCTGCATGCCATCTTTGACACCTGTGCCATAGGTATCAGCCCATCACTGGTATAGACTTTGAAAATATACTAAACAAATATTCAGGTATACAGCTTCTTTTCCCTTAGACTGGGAATCCTGCTTGAAGATGTCAGAGCTACTCTCTAAAGCCTTTTTTGTTTGTAGAAGCTTAGCACCTCTTGAAAACTTGGTCCTTGATGTACTTCATTTGAAAGAGAGTCTCTAGGACTCTGCTAAAAATGTCTCCTAAAATCCTTGTCATCATTATAGTGTCAGGTCAGTAGTTTCTCTCTGCTCAAAGAGGTTTTCCTATCAAGTAGATCTGTTAATCAATTGATTCTGTGCTTGTATGATGCAAGCATTTGAGTTAGCTGCCAGCCTGAACCATAACCTTTTGTCCAGAGTAGGAGATGAAGGTTTCTGAACTGATTTGCCCCATTGTTTTCTGGCCTGTTTTGTGCTCTAAAACCTCTTCAGCTGAATAGCTTGATGGTAAAATTTTCAGAGTAACTGTTTTTGTCATCATCTAGCAATAGCATCTATAATAAATGCTAAGGAATATAGATTAATCTAGCAAGTAAATATTGAGAAAGGGGGATTTTCCTTGGGTTTGCTTTTCTTTTGGACCGATGTAAATCTTTAAGGGAACTGTTAAAGTGAAGCAAGAGTAAGGCAGTAAGGAAGAATGGTTAAATCATCAAATTATTTTTTTCTCAGTACATAGGTTCCATATCACTTGTTGGATAGCTACCCCAAGCATTTATTAAACATTCACTATGTGCAAAGCACTGAAGACAGTAAATACCTATATGCAAAATTGACTTTCTAGGGCATACCCTTGTTCAGGGATCCTGACTGTAGCAGGAATTCTTAAACTGAGATCCATGGACTGATATCTTTAATATTTCTATAGTAAGAGGCTGCTCAGTGGTTAGAACATTTTACTTGGAATCAGGAAATCTGGAGTTCAAATCCTACCTCAAACACTAGCTATGCAACTCTGGACAAGTCACTTAATCTCTCTATGCCCCAGCTTCCTTATCTGTAGAATGGGGGTAATAATAGTATCTACTCCCCAGGGTCGTTATGAGGATGAAACACTCACAAACTTTAAAGCACTCTTTAAGCGCTGGCTATTATTAATTAATATATTTGGTTTCCTTTGCAATCCTGTGCATTTTATTTTATGCATTTAAAAACATTATTCTGAAGAATCTATAAGAAAGTCATTTAATTTTTCTCAGCCTCAATTTCCTCATATGGAAAATGACACACCTGAGTTGCTGTAAGGATCAAATAAGGTGGTGCGCTTTTCAAAACTTAAAATGTTATAGAAATGTTAGTAACTGCTGCTGCTATTTCTATAATCATTATTACTCCTAAAGTATATCTATATTGGAATCTTCAGTAGGCATTCCCAGTTTGATAGCTGCCAAAAGAACCTTCTGCTTAACATCCAAAGAATGTTAGATAAAGCCATAAATTATTAGATAAATAGAAAGATTTAATAGTGAGTTATTCATCTGTTGAGATGTATATCACATTTTGTCAAATTGTCTTTATGTACTAATGTCAGAGGTCACCGATGTGAACAATGTGGACAATAATCAGCTCATAATAGCCAACATTTAAAGCAATGCTTTAACGTTTGCAAATGGGGTTGTTTGAACTTAACAGTTATACCTTGAAACTCTTTCCGAACACAGATAACACCATAGAGAAAATTTCTTTGACTAAAAAAAAGTTATTACAGTTATAAATTTGACCACCTAGAGTGCCAGAACTTTTGATTTCTGGCACATTACCCCCCAAAACAGCAAAAGTCCCTTGTCAGGTCCTCACACCATCCTGGTAAGCTCCTTGAGCAGACAGGCCCAAAATTCCTATTAGTAATATCTTAGTGTATAGAATTTCCCACAGACTACTCATAAATCTGAAATCCCTGAAATAAAAACAATATATTTTTTTGCCATTTTCTTCGTGTATATCCCGTTTTATTCCTCTAGCTGTCAGATCTTTTCTGACTTAGGTAGAAGTTTGAAGGGAAATTTTGAAACATTTCTGTTGGAGATCTGCTTTAGTGGGCTTGCCAGCAATTGTAGAGTGCAGGTGTTGGTATTTAACAAAGAGCCTACTCTCCATTCAAATGGAATTCTTCCTATTTAGCTCATGGTTAAATTTTCCTTCATACCACTGAGTAATTTTAGTCTTCTTCTTTTGTAGAAAGGGACTGTTTAAGAGGAAGACGCAAAGAGCTGCTTTGTTGGGAGTCAAGGTTGTTTCTGAGAACTAGGACTTCAAACCTGGTTCCATTTAAGTGTGCTTTATGGTTTTCTATAGAGTATTTGGTTTGTAGATGTTCAATAAATAATCATTTAGTGTGAGACACTTCTGAAATTCAGTCCAATATAAGCTTACCTTGTTTAAATTTCTCTTTTGAAAATCTCATGTTTGAAACTAGTTGATACATTTGCTGTCCAGTAGGGATATTGGTACATGGCGAAAGGAGTACACTACTTCTAAAGTCCTTGAATTCTAGAATTGTGGCAACTGTATTTCTTGGTTTGGAACAAAATGTCACTTTCCCCTGAGCTATTTGCTGAGGAACTATGTCCTCAGTAAAAGTGATTAGAATCTCCAGAAGTTCCTTTTTGCATATTGAAGGCAAACTGGAATTGCCAGAATAGTTTAGCTAGATATTGTTTATAGACCCTGTCATAAGCAGAAGTTTTCATAATATTTTAAGTTTGCAAAGTTATGTAGATTATCTTATTGCATCTTCCGAATAGCCCTGTTGAGATTGGTACTTCAAGCCCCTGTTTTAGGGAATATGGACAGGGACTGGACCTGTGGTTTCTTAGTACAGGGAGCTCACAGATGAGGAAACTCTTTCTACTGAAACAGGTCATCATCATCTCAGCAACTTCTAGTTCTAAAGAATGGCTTAGAGCCTTCAGAGATGAATTGACTTGCCCAGGATCACACAGCCAGTACATGTCAGACTGGAAACTCAGGAATGCCAGGTTCCAAACACAGGCTCTCCATCCATAACTTGTATTTCCCCTCTTCAAGATCATGTACTAGTGATGACACACCAAAATGGGAAGTCTCTCTATTGTGATAATTCTGCTTATATACACATGTAACAAAATACAAGGTAACTGGAGGTGAGAAAGGACCCGTGAACAGCCGTAGTGTGGCATAATGAATAGAATCCTGAAGTTGCCATTTGGAAGACTCAGCTTGGAAATTGTCAGCACTCACTCTTAGCCCTGGTTTCTACATCTTAGCAAATGAATAAATATTAGCACCTACCTCAGAGAATTGTTCATAGGATCAATGAGATGACATAAAGAGGTTTGCAAAGCTTAAGGTATTATAGAAATGTGAACTATTAACTGGAATGAATGTACTGGGGAAATCTTCCCAGAAGAGGTGACCCCTGGGCTGCGCTTTACCGTAGGCTAGTGAGTCTTAAGAGTCAGAAGTCCAGAAGTCCAGATAGAGTCTAGGCAGCAAAGATCCAAACACAGGAGATGGAGTGCTAAGTGGGAAGTCGCTACTAAGTCCCTTTGGCCAGAACAAACATCTTGTAAGGTGAAGTAATGGCATAAATCTGAAAGGTAGTTTAGTTCCCATTTGGAGTTTTCTTGGCAAAGATACCATATTGGTTTGCTGTTTCCTTCTTTGGCTCATTTTATAGGTGAGAAAACTGAGGCAAACATGGTTAAGTGACTTGCCCAGGATCATAGCTAGTAAGTGTCTAGAGCCAGATTGGAACTCATAAAGATGAGTCTTATGACTATAAGCCCAACACTCTCTCCACTGCACCACCTAACAGCCTGAGAAATTTGCATTATTTCTGAGATGTAATAGGGAACTTCAACAGGCATTTTTTGTTTTATTTTGTTATTTAGTAGGGGAGTGGCATGCTCTGGTTTGTGTTTTGGGGGTTATTAATGTAGTAGCTAGATGAGGGATGGAGATGAGGGATGAAGGGTAGAGACTTATTAGAAGGCCTTTGTAGTAGTTGAGGGGAGTGGTTTTACGAAAGAGAGATCAAGCTGGAGACGAGATGGGGAGATAGAATCTGTAAGTTTTGGCAACTGATTGGATAAGAAAATCAGAAATCGGGAAGAGTCCAAGATGACTGACTCAGACTCTGTATATCTAGCTCCATTGTCTCCTTTCAACTCCTCCCTCCTCACTAGCTACCCCATGGTATTTTACAAACAGGGTGTCTTAGGAACATCCAAACTCAAAAACAAAACTTACTTTTCCTTCCAGACCCATCCCTCTGTTCCCTATTTCTCTTAAAAAAGCACCACCATTCTCCCATGTTTATAGCATTGTCATTATACTCGGCTCCTTATTTCCTCACCCTGCCTATCTAGTTTGTGCCTAATCTTGCCATTTTTGTGACCCTGGGCAAAATAATTTTAATGTCTCACTGTTCTAGGCTAGGGATGGACAAGGCTACAGCCTAAGGATTAAATTAGTCTTTCTTCCTGTTTTTGTACAAACCTATGAGCTAAAAGTAGTTTTTTACATTTTAAAATACAACAAAACTTGTTTAAAAATGTAAAAACCTCAGTTTCTACACTGTACAAAAACAGGCAGCAGGCCCCATTTGACCCAAAGGCCCTAGTTTGTTGATCTCTGCTCTAGGTAAGTCTCTAAGACTATAAATTGGAGAGAAGGTGCTGACCAATCAATCAATAAACATTTACTAAGTGCCTTTTACATACCAGGCACTGTACTAAGCACTGGGAGTACAGAAAGAGGCAAAGATGGGTCCTGCCCTCGAGGAACTTACAGTCTTATAAGGAAAACAGCATGCAAACAAATAGGTAAAAAGTAAACTATATTAAGAGGGGTTGGAACTTGCTGTAAAAGGTGGAACTCTTGTTGAAATTTAAAGGAAGCCAGAGGGGTCAGTAGTTGGCATGGAGGAGTGAAAGTGTTCCAGGTATGAAGGATAGCCAGGGAAAATGCATGTGATAGAGCGTTTTGTTTGTGGAAGAGCCAGGAGACCAGTGTCACTGGATGGAAGATTATGTGTTAGGGGTAAAGTCTAAGAAGACTGGAAAGGCAAGAAGGGGCCAGGTTATAAGGGTGTAGATTGCAAACAGAGCACTCATAGAGGCACTTTCCTTACCTGAGATTTCCCTACTCTACTGAAATCCAGTCGTCCTTCCTTTCTCTAATGTCATAGAATTTGAGAATTGGAGGGGGCATCAGAGAACACACTTGACCCTCATTTTCAGATGAAGAAACAGAGGACCAGAGAAGTAAAAAGGGATTTATGAGATTATACCAGCTTTTGACACCCCACTGGGGTTAGAATCCTTGTCTTGTAACTTCCTGTCCAATGAGTGCTCTTTCTACACTGAGAGAAAAAGAGAAAAAGACAGAATGCATTTGAACTAGTCCATTAATCAAGCAACTATGTCCTCAGCTGTGTTTAAATTTTTGTTTTAGAATTTCAGCTTTTTTAATTTAATTAACAACAGCCTTTGTAATAGAATGAATTGTTTCTTCTCTGTAGGCTGCCTGCCTACTTTGTTGTTCCTGTTTCTCTTCCTGAAGAGGATATATCATGTTTTCAAGGACGAGGTATACCTGTAAGTAACTATGAAGGCCCTAAGAATCCTGAAGGTCAATTGCTCATGTCATTTGCCTTAAATTTTTTTTGTCATTTATAGAAAAATTATCTTATTTAAAGCTCTAGGTTTATATTGTCCTCATTCCAACAGGGATTTGAAAATATCTTAGGGACTCCCCAGAGGTGGTAGTGCTTCTGTTTCTAGAAAAGAAGGCTAATTTAGTCATGCCTGAGACCATTTTCTGAAGGACTTACCCTAGTTTGACTGCAAACACTTTAGGCAGAAGCTGCCTCTGGCATAATACTAGTTGTGTGACCCATGGCAAGTATCTTAACCTTCAGGGCTCCAAATAACTCCCCAAAATTATAAGTTACAGAAAAGATGCCAACCTATTGTGAAAGGATTTTTTTCAATTATTACTCTATGTTTCTAAGGTCTAATTTAAAGAAGGAATCGTTTTTGGTCATCTGAAATGTTTTCTACAAGGGTGACAGGAATCCTTGTTAATTCAGTAGGATATGTTTCACAAAATGATGACATACAGAGCTTGTTTTCTTGTGTTGCAGACTACAGTCAGGCAGGAAGTATACTTAATGATCAGTGTGAGAATCCAGAAAACTCCTAATTTTCAAATTTCCCTAGCCTTTGGGGAATTTATTGAGAAAATATCATAAATAAATTGTGCCATATGGAACTTGCTGGTTCACTAATAAAGAATGTTTGTCTCATTGAAATTATAGCAATATCCCCTAAATGGTTTTGAATGTCTGACTGTCCTTTTTCATTCTCTAGATTTGGTGTTGGTCTTGCCATAATGGTTGTGCCCTTTTGAAAATGTCAGCTTTCCCCAAAGAACAGGATGAGTCCAATTTACAAATACAAAAAGCCTTCTTGGATGGGTCAGTAATTTCTTATATTTGTATTCCTTTTTTTCTAAGTGATATTTTTTTATTTTAAATATTTTTCTAAGTTTACATGATTCATTTCCTTTCCCTCCCCTCTTCCCTCCCTCTTCCTACAGCCAACAAGCAATTCCACTGGGTTGTACAAATGTTATAAGTGACTTCCTTTAAAAATGAAAACTGGGGGCAGCTGGGTAGCTCGGTAGATTGAGAGTCAGGCCCAGAGATGGGAGGACCTAGGTTCAAATCTGGCCTCAGGTACTTCCTAGCTGTGTGACCCTGGGCAAGTCACTTAACCCCCACTACCTAACCCTTACCACTCTTTTGCATTGGAACCAATATCCAGTATTGATTCCAAGACAGAAAGTAAGTGTTTTTATTAAAAAAAAAAAAGAAAACTACTTATGCTTGGTCATAGTAGTCTTTAGAGATATAGACAGTAATAATAAAACATTGATTTTTTTCCTACAGGCTGATAGCCTTTTATTATAGAGACTTATAGTTTATAATATTTGTAGACAATCTTGATTTATATTTATTAAACTAATTTTTATGAAAAGTACCTGTACTTGTTAAAATTTTCTTCAAAAAATAAATGAGAATACATAATACTATATTCATTTTTGCCATGCTGATATCTTCTTCCTAAGGGATTTTGAGTTTTAAATACTTGTAGCTTACTTTTGATTAATGTTTTTTCTTCTAATCTCTTGATATTTTTTTATATCCAGAATTTACAAGACCATCCACAACCCACCTTATGAAACTTTAAAAACTGAGGACCTATCAAACAGTTTCATATCCCTACAGGAAATCCAGACCTCATACTCTAAATTTAAACAGCTATTCCTAATAGGTGAGGAGTACAACACAAAAATAACTTTTCTTCAGATGGGGAAAAAGATGCTAATTGAATCACATGGCAGATGACATCCTTGCCTTACTTTCTAGTAACATTCAGATGCTTTTTGCCATCAAGACTGAAAGATGTGTAGATACAATTTATATAATTTTGGCCTCCCATTGGCTTGCCTTATTCTAGTCTCAGATTCCTTCTCTTCTGTTTTGGGGGTCTATTTTTGGTCTTTTGAGAGTGAAAAAGTTCCTTGGAGGGGTGGAGAATATATCTGTAAGTTCTGTATATTCCCAGTGTAGACATAAGTATTAAATAATAAGAGTTTATTATTAATAATATCACATATTAAATAATGAAATGTAAAAAAAAATCTCTTGGGAAAATTAACATGGTTGCTAACCACCTTTAAAGAACTGGCAAAAGAGTCATCAGAAAAGTATGATTGGCATCTTGACACCCCATTTCTGAATGATTGACCAATCCTAAGTAAATTGTGATACAGTAACAAGATATTGCTCCACCATAATAAATGATGAATACATGTTGTCTTCCCCATTAGACTGTAAAACTTCTTGAAGGCAGAGACTGTCTTTTGCCTCTTTTTGTATATAAAGGTTTTCACTGGTTATTTTTATTCTTATTTGTCACAGTCATGAATGTGCTGTATCTAAACATATGTGTATCAGATGTTATAGCTTATTTGCTTTTCTTTATCTCATATGGATTAAATCTAGAGAGAGGAAATAAGGAAAATGTGGTATAAGGACAGAAGACATCAATAAAATATATTTTAAAATATGTGTGTTAGCTTCATAAAATTCAAGGTACTATTAGGGGAAAATGTATTGTTGGTCACTGTGTATAGAATGAAGAATTTTAGATTTTAACTGAATTGAAATCTATACTGTGGGATTTTTTTTCTCCCTACTTTATTTACTGCACAGCAAAGGATCCAGCCGAATATTGGCATCTTTGTAATTTCTTTCTAAGTGGAAATATATTCAAACTAAGAAAAAATAGTAGTTAATGCTCCTTTGCTACTTGTATTTTTTTAACTAATGTAGATTTCTCATATTTTTCTCTTATGCCAAATGACTCTTCCCAGGCATCTTAGTTAAAAAACAGTATAACTGAACATTTAAATTCATAAAGTAGTTTCATGTTTAGATTCTGAATTGTAAAGTCAGTTTCTGACTATATTGACCTTATTTTGTCCCAAATCAGGCTGTTAAGTAACCTTGATTTCATAAGTGTTACTTAATGTTGATATAACTTTTTTTTTCCCTACCATTACAGACAATAGTTCTGAATTTTGGGACACAGATGTGAAATGGTTTTCATTATTGGAAAGTAGCAACTGGCTGGACATTATCAGGTATTCAGATTACTTGAAATCTTACAGTTTTGTATCTTCTAGGTCTTGAACAATTAAACTTTCTCCCATCAGATAAATTTTTACTCTGGAATATTTTGTATTTTGATATTTGATATCATCATTAATGAAATTTTATTATTTAATATTTGTGTCTATATTGGGAATACATGGAATTTACAGCTATATTCCCTTCCCCAGTGAACTTTTTTTTAACTCTCTGAATACTAAAAATAGACCTTTAACTCAGAAAGGGGAGAATCTGAGACTATTAGACAAGGTAAGTCCCTTTTCCCTTGTTCTCTTAGTAGATCTAAGGCTTTAAAAAATACTATAAGAAACAAGGAATCTCCTCATAATAAAGAAGTCATGGACTCAAGTTTCACAATAAGATATTCATTTTCAGAAATGAACAATGTGGGGATTTGTTTGGTGTGACTATATTTGTTACAGTTTTGTTTTGTTTTTTTAAATGGAGGATAGATGGGTTATAGAAGGGAGAGGGTTGCCTAAAAAGGAAACAAAAGAGATTCATTGAAGCGTTTTTTGATGTACATATAGAATATAAAAAGGGCCAGACGAAATCGTAGACAAGCAGGTTAGCTTTGAAAATCATGTGTTGAATTTGTTATTTACTTAAAGAGAAAAGCAAGCTATACATGATGGAGATGTGTAGTTTCATGTTCAAATCTCTTTATATTCAGCTCTGTGTCATACAAAGTGCTCCTTTTGTTTCATGCTTGAGTGAAATAAATCCAAAATAAAAAAGGAGTCACAGAAGGTTCTTGATATTTTGGTTTTAAAACTTTTTTTAAAGCTTTTTTGTTTTTTCATTGTTCATTTCCTTAAATAGCACACACACATACATGCATGCACACACGTCTACCTCTGTGTTGAACCCTCCCTTGGAACAAAAAATGACTTAGGACAAATGTACACAGTAACTGAATATGACAGTATAGGCAGCATTCCATATCCATAGGCCCCCCATCATGAAGGGACATTAAATTGTTACATTTTTCTAGGAATAAGTTTTGGGTTTTTTTTAATATGGATATCTAGTCCAGAAATACCTCTAAGAAAATTCTTAAGATTCTATGTTCTATGTCTACATTGCAAAGTGAAGGTAGCCCTTTGATCTCTGGAACAGTATCAGCCAAGTGAAATTCAAAAACAAGACTATTTATCTTCCCAAGATCAGCTTAGCTAAATTCAAAGAGGCTCTTCACAAGAAGGTTGACTATTGGGTAATGAACCTTCTTGAGCCATACCAACTAACTCACTTTGGTGTCTATCTAAACAGGCATGTAGGGATTATAGTCTATCAATGGAGATTTTTTTGCATGCAATATAGTTCTTTATTCCAGATTGGTTTTTAATCACATACACATAATATTACACAGTAATGAAAATAATCAAAAAGAGTAAGAAAGTTAATAAAATACCCTGGTTTACAAAACAAAACTGATTTTTGTGAAACTGTTAAACAAAAAGACCAACCAAACATTTTGTAAATTAGTTTACATAAGTGAGGAGTGTAAGGAATCACAGTTACTTTATCCACTCTTCACCAATTTACTATCATATGTATTTAATAATTCCTACCAATCCCTACCTATACCTATAAAATTATTGATCTTTTTTAAGTTTTGAAGAATATTCTAATATTTAAATTCCAACTTCGAAATATTCTGTATTTGGTATGTGGTAGAGCAATGTATTTTATGTATCTTCTTATCATTTGAATTTTTTATTGGGCCTTTTGTTTTCTATGGTGAATTTGATTGTTCATTGTGACAGTCTCAGAATCTGAAAGCAATTCAGACAATGCCTAAGCTTGAAACCTTTCATATTGTCCCCATTGATTAGTGTTTTCTTCCTCTCCAGATATTCCTAGAATTCTACTTGATGTCCCCTTTGTCTCTCTCTCCCAACCCCATACTCTAGTTTTTATCTACATATTTATTATATATATTTATTTATAGATCTATAAGTGAAAATTCCATAAGGGAGGGAACTATTCCATGTGTGTCTTCATATTTCCCATGCTAGCATTGTGTCTTATGCATACATTCGTTGTAGTCCCTTTGAAAGATACCCGTTGCATGTTTTGTTGAAAATATTGCACAGAAACATTAATATCCTTTTTTCTTGTCTCTCTCTTTAGACGCTGTCTGAAAAAAGCAATAGAAGTAATTGAATGTCTAGAAGTACAAAACACAAATGTTCTTCTTATAGGTAAGATGCTTTTTGAAGGAAAAAGTGTTGCTCCCCTTTTCCTTACTTGGATCCACTTAACTTCATCTAGTTTTATGTGACAGCTGAGGACAGTTCATAAGTTTCTTGCCTATTTTCTTGGATCCCTAAAATTCTCTGCCCAGTATTTTCATGTAACTCTTTAAAAATAAAGTCTTACTTCTGACCTGTTGGCAGTAAGACATACTCTCATACTAAGAAAGAAATATTGTAAATTATAGGTAGATTTTCTTCATTCAACCAGATAACAAAACTTGCAATTATTAACATCCTTGAATTTCCTAGTACTACTTCAGCTTAGTTGAAATGAAAAATCCATAATCTTTTCTTAAATAAAATATCATATATATCTCTAACACACAATTAAAGGTTGGTTACAGAACTAAAGCACTCTCCTTAACAAAGTGTTTCATATAACCAGAATTGAAATTATTTAACTTGTTCTCCATAATTAAGGAAGTTTTTGTGATTCTTTCACTCATTCAATAAATATTTATTAAGTATTTAATACGTTCTAGGCCCTAAGTGTTGCCAGTATAAAGAAAGGCAGGGACAGCTAGGTGGCTCAGTGGATAGAGAACCAAGCCTATAGTTGGGAAGACCTGAATTCAAATGTGACCTTAGACACTTCCTGGCTGTATGATGCTAAGCAAGTCACTTAACTCCTGTTCCCTAGCCCTTACCACTCTTCTGCCTTGGAGCTGATACCCTGTATTTATTTTGTTACGCCTTTACTTTCTGCCTTGGAATCAGTACTAAGGCAGAAGAGTGATAAGGACTAGACAATGGGAGTTAAGTGATTTGCTCAGGGTCACACAGCTAGGAAGTGTCTAAAGTCCAGATTTGAACCCAGGACTTCTTGTCTCTAGGCCTGGCTCTCAATCCACTGAGCTACCCAGCTGCCGCCTATGATACACTGTATTCTGAGGTGGAGAGGTTTTTAAAAAATATATAGACATAAACAGTCTCTGTTCTCAAGGAGCCAACAGTCCAAGGGGGTACTTTAGATAAATTTTAACCTATATTTTTAAAGACAGACTGAAAAGTCTATCTTTCACATGTTTCTTTTTTTTTCCCTTTTAAACATTATTTTATTTGGTCATTTTCAAACAATCATTAGAAACAAAGATCATTTTCTTTTTTCTCCCCCCCCCCCCTTCCTGCCACCCCTCCCATAGCTGACGCATGATTCCTCTGGGTATCACACGTTTCATTTTTAAAAATCTGTTTCAATATTAGATACCATTATTATTTTCTGCTGCGTTCAGAGAACTGTAGTTGTCTTAAATAAGAAATTATGTGGAAAATCTCTGTGGTCTCAGCCTTCAGAGATCTTGCAGATTAATGGAAAACACAGAAGACCTTACTGAAACATCACTATATATCTAACTAGCTAAAGTGGTACAGAGATTTTTGCCTGTCTGGAGTTATTTTGTTATGGGAGAAGAATAAATAATGAAGAGCCTTCAAAAGTCTAAAACACCTCAGGCCAGACTGTTGATCAGGAGGAGCCATATGGGGAATTTGAGTTCATTCCCTAGCGAATATGGAACGTTAAGTTGACTGGCAGAGAAATTCACTTGAATAGATACCATTGTTTGAACTGAAATATTAGCTTAGGCTAAGTAAGGAAGTAGGAATTTTAGCCTTGCTGTTAGGTCTTCCATGTACAAAAAACAGGAACCTATACCTTTAAAATTGACTAGTTCTTTGGTTTTACTTTTGTTCTAGAGAGGAAAAGAGGCAGGAGATTTGACTCATGTCAATGTGATAATTTTGGCCAAATTACTCTCTGAAAAAAAGTCTGTTGATTTGGGCACCTTACCTTGAGTTTATTCCCTCCAGTAGTAATAGTCATTTTCTTAAACGTTCTTTAAGCTGTTTCTAAGTACCACTTATTGTGGTTCAACAGAGAAAACAATATAGATTGTTGGCACAGTTGCTCCTCTTTAGGAGCTTAAACTCTAGGAAAATATACATTTTTCTTAATCATTACTTTTAGTCTATTTGTCTATCTTTCATCCAGTCTTCTAGGATAGAAATCTTGGGGCTGTCTTTAACTCTTCTTCTTTCTTAAAAATGTTTATCTTTATTTTCTTCTATTGTTATATACATTAAACAAATACACAAGTAGACACTATGGTATTTACACATGTGGAGCATTCAGTCAGTAAAGATTTAATCAGCACCTATTTTGTACAGAACACTATGAAAGGTGCTAAAGGACATACAAATTCAGGGTAAGACATTGACTACCCTTGCCTTCACAGAGTATAGTGTCTAATGGAAAGATAAGACAACTCTGCCACACAACTTTGTGGAAAATGTGCAGTAAAGGTTTGAAAAACAAAGCATGTGAGATCAGAAGCAGGAGACAAGTTAAGGAAAGCTGCTGCTTGAATTGTTACCCATCCTTCAAAGCCCAGTTCACTGGGCAAAGAGGGACAGAGAAAGGTGGTCCAGGCACAGGAAACAACATATGAGCAAAGAAAAGCTGAAGAAGGTGGGGCAGAGTTAGGGGATAGGCTGTAGTATAGTATCTAGAAACTAGAAATGAAATGTTCCTGGAAGAAAGAGTAGAGCATGGTGCTAGATGCTGGACAGCCTTGAATACCAAGTAAAAATGTCTTAGACTTTACTAGAAGGACAGTCAGGGGAGCCACTGAAGAGTTTTGAGTAAAGTAGTAGCATGACCTGACGTATACATAGAAAGACAATTGGTCAGAGGTTAAGTGAATATCCTCTAGTCACACAGCCAGTTTTTGTCAGAGACAGCATGGGAACTCAACCAGATCCTATTAATAATAACTTCAATGCTGGCTCTTTAGCCACTGTGTTCAATCTCTCTTCAGATCTAGATCAGGGATAAATCATTTGGTATAAAAATACAAGAATTCCAGGCCTATGAAGACTACTCTAAAGCATTACAAAGATAGGAATAGGATGAATATACCCCGCCCCCCAAAAAAGAAAAGAAACATCTGAGATGAACCTGGAATGAACAGCTAGCAGGAAATAAGACAGTCAAAGTTAAAAGCATGAAAACACCAAATGGGATTTGCTAATGAGAGCCTCCATTATGTTTTAGATTCTTCATTCCCTCTGTGCTCCTAAAAAGTAAGTGGATTTAATGTGCTAGGTAATGAGAGAGGATGTGTATAACAGTTTGGAAACCTCAAATTTTAAATAAATATTGCTTCTCACCTTTAGAAAAAAATTTAAGTATGACCTTTGGCAATAGCAACTGTTGCCTATAAGTGCTTTGATGTTGATACTCACATTACTGTTCCAATGTATATATCCTTTGCAATTTTAAAATATTTTGTACTATACTGTCTTTTTGTATTATTGCCATGATTTTTCCTAGAGGAGAATGCATCTGACCTGTGCTGCATAATCTCCTCTCTGGTGCAAGTGATGATGGACCCATACTGTAGAACCAGGTTTGGCTTTCAGAGCCTCATCCAAAAGGAATGGATAATGGGTGGGCACTGTTTCTTGGATCGATGCAACCATCTACGCCAGAATGATAAGGAGGAGGTAAATTTTAATGACTATTTTGGGGTTTCCCTTGGGGGATTTGGTGAAAGTACATCAATTCTATTATAAGATCACTGCTGGCAAAAGATTTTGAGTTAGGAAAAGATTCGCTCTTTTCCTGATTAATGTGAAAATTTGAACAATTTAAGTAAAGTGATTTGTAGATGAAAGACATTAAAGAGATCCTCTATAACCTCCTGTCCTCTGTATTCATCAAATCAACTTTGATTGTTTGCAATTTTCAAAATTAACTTCATTTTATTGGGGTGACCCCCAAAACTGCTGCTGATTTTATTTAATTATTTAATTTTTATTTAGAATATTTTTCCACGGTTACATTA
Source organism: Monodelphis domestica (assembly GCF_027887165.1). Lineage (NCBI taxonomy): Eukaryota > Metazoa > Chordata > Mammalia > Didelphimorphia > Didelphidae > Monodelphis > Monodelphis domestica. The sequence goes on along the minus strand of NC_077229.1, from coordinate 437,996,192 downwards.
TTCATGATCCCCACCCCTCCCCGCTTTCTCCTCCCCACCCCATACCCCCCAAAGCCAACAAGCAGTTCCACTGGGTTATACATGAATCATTGTTCAAAACCTATTTCCATGTTATTCATATTTGTGGAAGAGTGGTCTTTTAACATCAAAACCCTAATCACATCTCTAACGCACTACATGGTCAATTATATATTTTTCTAATGCATTTCTGGTTTCACAATTCTTTCCCTGGATGTCGATAGAGTTTTCTCCTAAGTCCCTCAGAATTGTCCTGAATCACTGCATTGCTACTAGTAGAGGAGTCCATTATGTTGTATTGTACCACAGTGTCTCAGTCTCTGTGTACAATGTTCTCCTGGTTCTGCTCCTCTCACTCTGCATCAATTCCTGGAGGGTTGTTCCAGTTCACATGGAATTCCTCCAGTTCATTATTTCTTTGAGCAATATAGTATTACATCACCAACATATACAACAATTTGTTTAGCCATTCCCCAAGCGATGGACACCCCCTCATATTTCAATTTTTTGCTACCATAAAGAGCACGGCTGTGAATATTGTTGTATAAGTGTTTTTCCTTATCTTTTTGGAATACAAACCCAGGAGTGGTATGGTTGGGTAAAAGAGCAAGCATTCATTTAAAGCCTTTTGCACATAGTTCTAAATTGCCCTCCAGAATGGTTGGACCAATTCACAATTTTGCCAGCAATGTATTAATGTCCCAATTTCGTCACATCCCCTCCAACATTCATCACTTTCCTTTTCTGTCATAATAACCAATCTGCTAGGTATAAGGTGATACCTCAGAGTTGTTTTAATTTGCATTTCTCTAATCAGGAGGGATTTAGAACACTTTTTCATGTGCTTATTGATAGTTTTGATTTCATCCTGTGAAAACTGCCTATTCGTGTCCTTGACCGTTTGTCAATTGGGGAATGGTTTGATTTTTTGTAGGTTTGACTTGGTTCCTTATATATTTGGGAAATTAAACCTTTGTCAGAGAGTTTTGTTATAAAAATGTTCTCCCAGTTTGTTGCTTTCCTTCTAATTTTGTTGCATTGGTTTTGTTTCTACAAAAACTTTTAAAAGTCGTTCATTTTACATTTTGCAATGTATCTCTTGCTTGGTCTTAAATTCCTTCCTTTTCCACAGATCTTACAGGTATACTCATCTATGTTCATCTAATTTATTTATGATTTCACTCTTTATATTAGTCATTTACTGATTTTGATTTATCTTTGGTATAGCGCGTAAGATGTTGATCTAAACCTAATTTTCCTCATACTGTTTTCCAGTTTTCCCAGCAGTTTTTGTCAAATAGTGAGTTCTTGTCCCAAAAGCTGGGGTCTTTGTGTTTATTGAACACTAGCTTACCGAGGTCACTTACCTGAAATCTATTCCATGATCCTCCTTTCTGTCTCTTAGCCAGTACCATGTTGTTTTGATGACCACTACTTTATAGTACAGTTTAAGATCTGTACTGCTAGCCCCCCATTCTTCACATTTTTTCATTATTTCCCTTGATATTCTTGACCTTTTGTTCTTCCAGATGAACTTTATGATTTTTTTCTAATTCTATTTTAAAAAAGTGTTTTGGTAGTTTGATAGGTATAGCACTGCTGCCAATTTTAGACTTTTGTTTTCAGGGGGAAAATTAGAATTCAGAGTATCTTACAGGGAAAAAATCAACGAAAGTAATGAAGAAAATTTTGCCTTACTCATAAAAAGCATATTAACTCTAGATTACCATCTCATTTCAATGCAATAACTGTGAATAATTCAAAATAAGGTTTCAGTAAAGAGAGGCCTTGGGTGACCTAGGAATTTTAATAAAATTGGAAAACACAATTCTTAGAAACTATACTGTTCTTTTCTGTAATGTTGATGTGCAGAGTGATCAGGTGATTTAATCCTATGGAAAGGAATGGCAATATTTGTGTGGGCCAGTCTCCATTCCCAGCCTTTTTTTCAGTTTGCAAAGCAAGCCTTTGTTTTTTCTTAAGTGGTTCAGAAAAGCTTTACTGAGTACCTGTACCATTCATAGTGATTTACACAACTCCAAAAGAAGCATTGACACAAAGCCTCTTGCCTTTAAGAAGACTTGCTATCTTCTTGGAAAGTCTATAGCTCTGATTTAGGCCTGTCTTAATGTCTTTCTCGCCCTATGTTTATACCATCATGCCTTAGTTGATCTACATTAAAATACCAAACTCCTTATACATTAGAAGTAACTCTCACTTTTCTGGGACTTAGGACAGCTCCCATCTGCTACATGGCCTTTAAAGTAACTTAATCTTCTTTTTATTTTAGGTTCCTGTTTTCCTACTTTTCTTAGACTGTGTTTGGCAGTTGGTACAACAGTATCCTCCAGCTTTTGAGTTCACGGAGACTTACTTGACTGTTTTGTCAGATAGCCTGTACATACCTATCTTTAGTACCTTCTTCTTCAATTCACCATATCAGAAAGATGCTAATGTGGTAAGAGCCTCTATTAGAATTTTATTCTCTTATTTGCTAGTTCAGTTTTTTTCAGGGTTTTTTTTTTGTGCCATTAAAATTCTTTATTTTTCTTACTGGTATTAAAAAGTTCTGCCTAACCTTTGTCATTTTCTCTTTGTTCTGCTCTGAAACTGCTCACAGGGCATAGCACCATTACATAAATAGCAAATCCATACTTGGATCAGCTGAGTAGAAATTAAGAAAGTAGGAACAAGTTTCAAACTACCCTTTAACTTTCCATTTTTAGAGTTTTTTGTCTCACTTAACAATAAAGCTCATAAGACTTAAATGTATTTTTTTTAACCTTTACCGTCCATCTTAGAATCAATACTGTGTATTGGTTCTAAGGCAGAAGAGTGGTAAGGGCTAGGCAATGGGGGTTAAATGACTTGCCCAGGGTCACACAGCTAGGAAGTGTCTGAGGTCAGATTTGAACTCAGGACCTCCCATCTCTGGGCCTGCCTCTCAATCCACTGAGTTACCCAGCTGCCCTTAAATGACTTAAATGTATCTTAAAGTCTGCCCATTATAATCTTAGACCACAACCCATTCCATGTATTTTATTCTTTTCATCCCAAAATCAGCCTTTCCTATAATGATTTACATTTATCTTTCTTTTTTTTAACTATAGCTTTTTTTTCCCCACTACCCTATGAAGGTAGGTGGATCAAGTACTGTCCCCAATTTACAGAAAAGGAAACTGAAGCTTGGAGGTAAAGTGATTTGCTTTAGGAGCACATAAGTATCATAGCTAGGATTTGAACCCAGGTCTCACCTGACTCTTAAGTTCTAGTTCTTTTTCTACTACAATGTGCTATCTCTGTAAAATATAAAAGGAGGCAGCTAGGTCATAGAGTGAATAGAGAGCCTGGCCTGAGTTAGGAGGACTGAGATTCAAATTTGACTTCACATATCCTAGTTGTGTGACCCTGGGCAAGTCACTTAACTCCAATTGCCTAGTCAGTAAGACGATTACTACTTGATACTAAGATATTACTTGATACCAAGATAGAAGACAATGGTTTTAAAAAATAAAATAAAATGTAAAAGACCTGCTTCTTATCCCTGCAGTTACTGCAGTCTTGTGTAAATACTCTAGTGTCCATGTCATTTTAGTTAAAACTCCACAAATCCATAAAAGAAACACAATTTCATCCTGTTTTAGCAAAGTTTTTTTTTTCCAGTGAATAACTTAATAAAAACAAACTCTCTTACATATGTAAGTGACAAATGAATGATAAATATCAGGGCAGTCATCATTTCTGGAAAGGGAACCTTGAGATTCTTACAACATGCCCTTTCTTCTCAAAGTTTTGCCATGTTCTGTCCCACCCTTGGAGCCAATATAATCTGTGCTTGTCTTGGCAGGGTAAGGAAAGCCAGGACTCACAAAACAAGCCTTTGAGTCTCCTAACCGTTTGGGATTGGTCTGTGCAATTCGAATCTAAGGCTCAGATTTTGCTCAACAATCCTCTTTATGTGGAAAAGCCAAAACCAGACAGAAACCCAAGGAGAGCCCCACATTTTAAAGTAAGATATTTATATTACTGATCTTTCTTGCCTGCCCAGTCATATGTAATGTCATAAAGAATTTTTTATGTTATATATAATTGATATAAATACCTGTGTTACTACTTCACATCCAGAGACATTTGTGATTGGCCAATATAAAAGATCATTAGAATTGTTTGCATTTTGAAGACCAGACTTTGTCCTAAATCAAAATGATCTTGAAACATGGTCTTTTGACACTAAAGATGGAATTCTGCCAGGTAAGGCCAAATAAACCCATATTTAATGAGGGGTCATCGTAAGATATAGCTTATTTATTGTCTGGGTGCATTATTTTGGCAAAAAAAATTAAATTTATCTACAGTTCCTAAGTACCCATGACTTTAAATGTAAGTCAACCAATGAGTAAACATTTATTAAGCACCTGCTATGGGTTAGGCTCTGTGTGCTAAACACTGTGGATACAAAAAGGAAGCAAAAGACAGCCCCTGCCCTCAAGGAGTTCACAGTCTAACAGGAGAGACAACCAGCCAACAAATGTATACAAACAGATAAATAGGAGATAAGTAACAGAGGACAGAGACTAGAATTAAGAGAAATTGGGAAAAACTTCTATAAAAGATGGAAATTTAATTGGGACTTAAACCAAGGAATAGTTATTTAGTTGGAATAGAGGAGGTAGAACATTACAGACATGGGAGACAGACAAAGAAAATGCCCAGAGCCAGCTATGGAGTGTCTTGTTTGTGGAACAGCAATGAGGAGATCATTAGTAACTTTGGAGAGAGAAGTTTCAGTGGAATGAGATCAGAAGCCAAATTTAAGGGGTTAAAGAAAGGAATGAGAGAAGAGAAAGCAGAGGGACCTTTTACATATGTGGCTAAGAGTTGGACAGAAGAGACAGAATAAAAGTTAAAAGTACAGGGTTTTTTCAAGATAGGGAAGACAGCAATAGGCATAGTAGGCAGCAATAATAGAGTGATGATATCTGGGAATGTTTACTAGACAAAATAGAATGGAATCACTTGAGCCTCTAGAGCAAGTGGTTAGCCTCACTAGGCCATCTCATGATATGAGACTGGTGAAGGAGATATTGGCAGAAGGTATGAATGATCTACATAAGAGAAAGAGGAAGGTCATATTGAATGACCTAAATTTTTTCTGTAAAATCAGAGGTCATTTTCTCAGCCAAGAGGGGAAGGTGGAAGTGGAGTCACAGGAAGTTTGAGGAGGAATAAAAAGATTTGGAGGAGCGGCTATGGAGGGGGCGGAGATTGTATCAACAAGGGAAGAATCATAAGATCGCCAACAGCAGCAAGGGCCCAATTAAAGTTTTATAACAGATTGGGGGCCAGGGACTCAGAGGAGGATAGTGAAGGGCTGAATTGGTTCTTAAGGAGTCAAGATGAGAGGAAGAGTAGAGAGTGGCTAGGGAAGGGGAGATAACCTGAGAAGAAATGGGATGGGGAGGTCATGGAATGAACAAAGATTAGGATTTAGTAAGGGAAGGAAAGGTAGTAGATTATAGTCAGTAATACATGTTAGATGATGGTTTTCTTTTTCTTTGAATATATTTTTATTGATAACTTTTGCTTCTACAATTCCAAAATGCATTCCTCTCCTAGAGAGCCATAACTTGTAACAAAGAAGAAAAAACCAACATTGAAGAAATATGGCATTAATTCTAATATTACTGACCCATAGTCCAAAGAAGCAAGTGCTTTCTCATCTCATTTTGGGGGTCAAGCTTATTCATTATAACTTCACTGAATTCTGGTTTTTTTTGTTCTCTGTGGTCAAAACAGTTGTTATTCTTTCTACTTCATTGTCATAGTCTTTATGCACATATTATTTTATTGATTCTTCTTACTTTATTTTACATTAGTTCACATAAGTCTTCCCAGGTTTTTCAGTGTTTGTTATATTATTTCTTACAGCATAATAATATTGAATTGTATTCAGGTGCCAAAATTTTTTAACCATTCAAAAGACTATTTCCTTATTTAAGTGTGTCTTTAAATGGAGTATACCCCTTCCTCTCTCTCTACCTGCTAATCATTTCAATTTGACTATGCATGTTTGTTCTACTACATTCATCTCTGAAACACTTCCCGAAAAAGGTGAGTAGACTCATAGCTGTCTTCATTACAGGAAATTGCTCCACAAAGTCCCTCAAAGAAATGAAGTCAATGGTCACTAATCCCTTAATAAAATATTTGCCATTGTGTCTCTCTTCTGAAAATATATTTCTGGTAGTCCAAGATGGGGGAACTTGGCTGTCATGCTTGTCCTTGCTCTTGTGAATGACTGTTCAATGGCCTATCTGAAAATTTGGGTTAATTCTTAATAAGGATTGAGTTTGGACCAGGCTAAGATTAGACTTAAAAGTCTAAAAATGCCAAGCATTCCAATGCCTTTTCAGTAATAATAATTGACCTTTATACCATGCTTTAAGATGTGTAAAATGCTTTCTATACATTATCTTAATTGATCCTCCCAGTAATTATGGAGGAAGAGAAATGTAAATGCTATGGATACTTTATCTCCTTTTTAAGCATGAGAAAATTAAGACCCAGAGGTTGTGACTGGCCCAGAGTCAAACAGCTAGTACACGTGGGAAGCAAGATTCGACTTGAGGTCTTTCTGACTCCCAAATCCAATATTCTGTCTACATTCAATCAAACAAACATTTATTAAGCACCTTTTATTTGCTAGGCCTTTCAAGAATCTTACTAGACTGGAGATAGTACTTCTTATGCCTCCGTGGTCTTAAACTCTTGCCCACCTCTCCCTCTTCTTCCCTCCCCCCCCCCCCCATTGGATCTGAAGGAGATTGATCTATGAAAGTGAAACACAAAATAGCCATACCTGAGCCATTTGGTATTTTGCCAGAAATAGTTGTTCCTAAGTACATTATGCCCCCTGGTGGCTTCACATAGACACCTCTAATCCTTGGCTGTTTTGAAATCATAGCATCTTAGAATGTTAGGAAAGTCCACAGAGTGATCAATCGGACCCCCTCATTTTACAGAAGAGGAATTTGAGGCCAGATGGTAATTTACAATTTCATCCAGATCTTGTTTTTCTAATGCCTCTCTTCACCACCCCTGTGAATGTTCAAGTATCTGAGGCACTTAGAATTTGAATAGAAGAAAGAGTCACTTGCTGTGTGAGGGTTGCAGTTTGGGCACTCAGGTTCACCATCCCTGCTCTAAACCAACCCCCTCATTTTACAGATAAGGAAACTCAGGCTAGAGTGGTTAAGAAACTTACCCCAGGTCATACAATGTGGCAGAGATGGGAGGTCCTATGGTCCCAAATTCAACACTTTGATGTCACAGGACTGTTTTTCCATACTGGTCACTGTCCTATAAACTTTTTCCATATTACCAAAACCTTTCCTAAAATGTGGTGCCTGGAACTAAGCATAGAACTGTGGATGTGGTTGAAAGAGCCATTTTTCTTCTCCTTTCCCCACATATAAATCCTTTTTTTCTTTTTTTTAAAACAAGATACACTGGATAGACAAGTAGTAACTAAGCAGGCCCTGGCAGGGACTCCTGGTTAGTTGTAGATAAACAGTTCAAAGTGCCATGGTAGGCTTTGTAAATTGGCAAAAAATCAAACAAACAAAAAAAAGGTATCAGCTAATTTAATAATAAATTCACAAAATATATCCATTTAGAGCATTGCCTGGGTGCTTAATCTTAACTGTAAATTAGAACCAGAGCCTGGCTCCTTTTAATTTATCCCCATAAAAATTCCACTCACCAAAGAACTTCTGTTTCTATTGGGAAGGAGTAAGAGGAAGTCATTCAAGGTGTTGAGGATCAGATCCCCCTCTTTTTTCATCACAGACTTCTGGCTTAATATTTTGGCTTTCCTCTTTCCCAATCAATTTTCCAGGAATATTGTTTGCTTTTGCTCTAGTTCAGGAGAGAAGAGGATGATGTTATTTACCAAATCAAGTCAAACCTCACTTTCTGTGAAGGCTCCCCCATTTTTTCCTCTTCCCTTTGCTTGCATTTGTGAGCCCATTGTGTATCTAATACTGTTTTTATGTAAGCAAATAAAAGTCAAACTGTAACTTCTCTGTGCTGTTAAATTTTAATAACTTTTAGCTACAAATGGTAATTTTGATGCATCTTAAAAGGCTTTTACAATATTTTTGTACTCTACACCATCAAATAACTATGCTGTTTATTAAACAAAAGTATTTGTCTCTTTTAAAGCACCAGCGACAGCTTTCTCTACCACTTAACCCAAATAAATCATCTCCTAAAAGAGGATTTTTTGAAACAGACCACTTAATCAAGAACCTCCTAGGCAAGAGAATTAGCAAACTAATTAATTCTTCTGATGAACTTCATGACAATTTTCGAGAATTCTATGATAGCTGGCATAGCAAAATTGTTGATTATCATGGACTGTTGCTTCCTCATATAGAGGGTCCAGAAATCAAAGTTTGGGCCCAACGCTGTCTGCGTTGGATTCCAGAAGCCCAGATCCTGGGAGGTAGCCCAGTGGCCATTATGAACAAAGTCTTAGAAATGATGGAAGAGGTTCAGAGCTTGCAAAAAAAAATTGATGAGAAGCACAACAGCCTGATGGCTCCTCCCCTGGATGGCCTGTCACTGCTAAGGAAGCCTGCCCGCCTGTCCTCTTTGTTTCCCTTTGCTTTACTCCAGAGGCATTCCTCCAAGCCAGTCTTGCCCACAAATAGTTGGAAAACATTGGGTGATGAGGAAGACTTGGCCAAACAAGAAGATGAATTTGTTGATCTAGGTGATGTGTGACTTAAATTTTTTTTTTGTCAGTTACTCAAAAACTGTGGAGAAGGAGACCACCGAAGACTGTTGTGGGTTCTTGGCACTTAAAATGGATCATAGTATAAGACCTAATATATTAGCAAAGTGTTTTTGTGGTTTCGGCTAGGTCATCACCAGCCTAGTGGCCAGGAAAATGGATGGTTCTTTGTTTACTGTGGCTAATGAAAAACTATGCAACTGAAACTGTCTCTAGGAGAGTTACTTTCAAGGTATTATAACTTGACACTTGAATAGGATCGTGTCCTCTTATGTAATTTCTACAAAGCAACTGTCAGGAAGATGTTTTCATGTCTGGATTACAGCTAAAGGACTTGGTCAATTGTTCTTGGTCTTAACACTTTGCTAAAATTCTTTCTGTGCCAAAATTGTTACCAAGTCAGTAAGAAGAGTCAGTTTTCTTATCCATGTCATTTTAAGATACCTCTAAAAATGCATTTGTGTAAAGGATCAAAAGATTTATTAGAGCATGGGAAGGATGTGAAGATGTGTTATGGTGTATGTTTAAGCAAAACAGTTCATTGTTCTCTACATCTCAGGCATTGAAAAGCTGAGATTCCAGATCCTTGATTTTCTGATCATTACTTTCACCCTTCCATTGTTTAGCTTTGTAGTTGCTAGACAGAGCAGATTTAGTAACACATTTGTATATGCTATGCTGTACATCCTTCTCTATGTGGGATTCCTTCATTCATTTATTCATTCAGCAAAATGTATTAAGCACCTTCTGTGTGCAAGATACTAAGCTGCACTTAATTAGCATTCCTCCACTTTCTGGATGCCTTGATATACTTCTAATTGCTTGCTGCTAATCCCACTAGCCAGACTGAGTTTTTCTTCAGCTTGCTAGGGGAGCCTCCAATTCCTTCTAATGGGGCTAAATTTTTCATCTGAGCCTCCCAGTATTTGAAGCTAACAGCTTAACGTTTTTCTTAGTGCACACTGAGACTCTAGATCTCTTTTACTAGAGCATTACAAACCATAGCCTTCTGTGGCAACCCCAAAGTTGTCCTTTGATAATGTCTGTCCTGTGCGCAGACTGATGGAATGTGATCCTTTTGAATGTGTCTTTCACAGCTAGGAAATCATTAGAACATTAGAATCAAGATTGCTGAATATCTTATAGTACCTCAGTGATTTTAAAAGCCATAGAAGAAACGTGATTTTATGCCTGACACCTCTTTTTGATCTGCTGTTTGAATCATATATTTTTATGCAAAAAAAAATACACTTTGTAAGAATTAGTCATTTTGCTCCTGATGTGACCTGTCAAATACTACATGAGAAAGAAAAATCATTTGTTGAGGTTTCTAATTTAATGTTTCTTTTTGTACTTGTATGTGTTTATATCTAATAATAGAGCCTCTTGTAATTGTTCGATGTGGGAAAAAACCCTTACTTGCTCAAGGACAATGACAAAGAATGTTGAAACTGTCGTTAGAGGAGTTTCTAAGTTTGCACTGAATCATCTTTATACATACAGTAAATTGTTGACTGTTCTCCCATCTCCATGTTAACTTATGAGCCAGGTTGAATCTATTTAGTTGAGAGATGTTGAGTCTGGGGGAGAATAGGATTAATGTGAGTGAGGGGAGGTTCACAATTAAAAAGTTCCAAGTCTAGGTTGCCTTATAAGTCTTAATAGTGAGGACAGTGTAAAGCTTTCAATAGCAGTTTTTAATAAGGACACTAGTTCCATAGCTCCCTTCTGTTACATGGGCTTTCTTAAACTAGCACTAACCTCTCCACATTGCTCCACTTTCTCATCCCCCTACCCACCCCCCAAATACACTATGGAGCTAGCTATTTTTGTTACCATATTATTATAAAGTGAATATTTATACAGTAGCCTATAAAAACTTCGGATTTTTAGTAAACATGCATTCCAAAAATACTTTGTGTGATGCTTTATGCTCCAGAAGTCTTGGGTCAGAATCACAAATTTGTGACCATGGTAATAGTAGTTGATTGTGCATTGGAATATTTTTATATACTTTTGCAAACTGCAGTCCAGGAAAAGAAGAGTAAGCTGTTGTAACATGTAAAGTCATGATGGTTATGTATTTATATTTGAAATCAGATTTCTATAACTTGTATTTGTGTACAAAATTATCAAATGGGTTTATATATTGTGAAATTTTTATTAAAGATTGAAACATCAGAAGTGCTTAATTGTAAAAGCTGAAGTGAAACCATTTAAAACTTTGTTGAAGATGCTGCACTGCAAGTTTAGAAATGTACATTAATTTACTGTATATAATATCCTGAGTTTCTCTTTATACCTCCAAGTTTTTACACTGAATACAAGCTAGCTTTAATTGAATTTTAAAACATGCCTGTTGTTTTGTTTTTTGTTTTTTGAGGAATAAGCTGTTGGACAAAATCTGTATAAATTTGCTTTTTATTTTACTGTATGTACAATTAGAGTTTATATACTTGTATCACACTGCATCATATCTGATAGCAGGAATTAAAGCACAGTTTTAAAATAGCACCATATTTTGTGTGATGCATTCTGTACTGTTGTCTCTTACAGCATGGGGTCTTTTGAAAAACAAAGAAAATTGTCCACATAGACACACACTGCCCCCTTCATCCCCACCAAAGTCATGTTATATTGCCTTTTGCCTTTTTCCCCCTTTCTTTCTTAACCAGACAAGGCAGTCCCCTGAAGTTAGAGGCAAAAATACACAGGTTCAGAGTTGAGACCTATTAGAATACTTCTATACAGAGGAGTCCAGCTCTTACCAGAGAGCCAATTGTAGTTGTAACAGCTAAAATTTAGGGGAGACTATGGGGAGACTGAGGCAAGTAGAAATTAGTTTCTCTCTGCAAGGAGTATTATATTTTTTAGAGGTTTATTAAGAATTAAGGATTAAAGAAAATACAGGATAAGGAAAACGTGCCTAGGCCAGAGGCCTAGACAAGACCTCACCTACATTATGGAAAGAGCCACGTCTGCTCTAAAACGGAAGTCCAAAAGAGAGAGAGCTCAAAAGCCCTTGCAAATCAGCTTAAATACCTTCTCGATCTTGCCCACCTCAGAATTCTGTGAGATTACAAAGCATTTTGGGGAAGTGGGGCAAGGGCTTATGGGGATTGAAGTCCAGGGTTCAAATCTCAGTTTTACATAGTGAACATTTACATATCAGAAACTGGCAAACTACAAAGCAGGACTTAATTTTTTTTTTTGTCTAAAATTAAATTGACAGAGAAAATGTTAATAATGCAGATTAAACTTAAAAGTGAATCATGGGTACATTTTTTTCCCCAGAGAGACAGTTGTTAAATATTTATCAGCACATTTCACCTTATAATACAATTATGACTTTGGACAACTCCCTTGACCACATGGTTCTCATTTGTTCCCATCTTAAGATAAAAGAACTAAACTAGATGATCTCTTAGGTCTTTTCCTGCTTTATATCCTATGAAAAGCAAAAACCTTACTAGGAATTTATTTAGCTCTCTATTTGTCACTCTCCCTCTTGCTTTTATGTTCCTTTTAAAAAAAAATCCACTTGAACTGTTCTGGCTACTTTGAGGAAATATTGATGTAAGGGAATCAGTGTATAAAGAATAAAGTTTCATTGCTAAGTGGAAAATGGTGGTTTGTGTTTTTCTCGTTCAGAGTAAGTTTATGGATTATTTTACTTTTCAGCTCCCATCCTCTTTTAATTTTTATTTTTTATGACTATTATCAAGGGTAAAACCAAGGTTGCTAAGCATATGAAACAATCTCCCAAAGTTACTATCATATATTCCCAGCCAGAAAAAGAGGTTGTCTTCAAAGCTGTCTTTTGTAAGTATTGTAAATGAAGATATTGGACAATGACAAATGGATCTGCAGAAGAAAAAAAAAGCAAGGAGCTCAGAACTTTGCAACACCAATGGAACCTTGAATTTAGCAGTTAAGCAGCTTGAGCTGGCTGAGAATTCATTCCTCCTCTGGCTGTTTGATCAGAAGGTAGAAGGCAGACCTCTCTATATCCACTCTAGCCATCGCCTTCTACATAGACTGTGAGCTGCAGAGAAATTTGGTTTAGCCCAAAGAGACTTGTCAGCAGTGTTGTGAATATCTACCCTTAGGGGAAAATAATTCTGTTTCTGAACTGACTATATTTCAAATCTTCAATCAACAAGATAACTTAGAGATTAGGGAGAACCTAATTTCCCTCTTCCCTTACCCTAATCTCTTCTTATCCTTTCTTCCCAAAGAATAAAAATCCCTTTAGTTAAAGGACTGGTTGTGGGATGTGATTATTAGGGGAGAAATATTTCAAACCTTACCATCTGTGAGAAGACCATTTCCCAGACAGTTGAAAAGGAACAGGAAGTAGTATAGGAGAGGGGCTCAAGATTCAGTCTTTTCCCTGGCTTGCTTCCTGGTGCAGCCTTTCAAAAAATTCCCCCCTACTATAATTCACAAAGTTTCAATATCTACTACAAATCTGGCACCCCGGAAAAGGTCTGACCCACACCAGGCTACTGGATATAGATTAAAGTGAAAAAATGATGCTGCAAATATTGTTTGGAGTTATGGCACTAGCTATCATAGCTTGCTACTGGATTTATAACATTTTATATAGTGCAGTTACCGGAGTGGTGATGGAAATTATAGGATTGATAGCCAACTCAACTGTTTATAAGAACTATGCCATTTACAAAGAATACAGTAGTATGGCAAATAATTTTACACAAGCTTACGTATTTGCCAAGGCAACAATCCAGACACTAACATACGTCAGGAACATCCTCAAATTCATAACACTTAAAAAGGCAGACCAGATTCTAGTAGTAACAACAACTGGAATAATTAGTTAGGAAGATGTGTGAGGAATATTTAGATAAGCAAGGAAAAAGACAGGCTCAAGATGGGAATGGGAAAAATTCAAGTGCTAGCAGATATAGAGAACAGAGACAAAGACAAGAAATCAAAAGACCAAAATAAGAAAGGGGCAGAGGGAAAAGATAAGGACAGTACAGAAACCAAAAAAATTCTGCCTCAGAGATATTGCAAAGATTTCTGACTATACTGGTGTCATTTATTCAAAAGTCCACAAACCATTTTTAGTATGATAGTTAATGGATAGATCTGTCCCTAGGGTAAAAATAATTGAATGGGTATCCTCAACTTCCTTAATATTTTTAGAGACTATATCATATATAATGACAGGGAAGTACTGTTAGTGGGGAGGCAGGATTAGGGTTTCCCTCATAACAATCTCAGTGTACCCTTTTGTAATTGCTTTTTCCCTTTTAGGGTCTGCCTTGATCATTTAAAACAGACTTCCTATCTATCTCCCTTCCCCTCCCTTCACAAAGTATTAGAATCTGGTCAGTCATGGATAATGCCAAGCAGATGTTTTTTAAATGTATTTAAAAGTTTTCCAGAAAACAGTTTCTAAAATATAGACTTAGATTTTTTGAGTGGGTTACTTTAGTTTACCACTATGGGCTGGGGCTGAGTTTTGGTGGTTTTTTTTTTACATCTTATTATTGCATTCTTTTTTTTTAACCCTTACCTTCTGTCTTGGAATCAATTCTGTGTATTGGTTCCAAGTCAGAAGAGTGGTAAGGGCTAGGCAATGGGGATTTAAGTGACTTGCCCAGGGTCACACAGCTAGGAAGTGTCTGAGGTCAGATTTGAACCCAGGTCCTCTCTCTAGGCCTGGTTCTCAATCCACTGAACTACCCAGCTTCCCCCTTGTTATTGCATTCCTGATCCTTTTCAATACAAAAGTGTGTGTGTGTATATATATATATGTATATATATATGAATTATTGCTTATAAACAGATAAACAACATGGACTGTAGGATGTCTTAAAAGTATTTTTAAAGGTTTAATTTTGCTTGCAAGCATTTCTAGCCCTTTAATAAAACATATCTTATTAGTTTAGAAAGTAGCTTCTATACATGTAGGAGTAAGTTGGCTTGGGTTAATCCTTGTTCCCTCAATTCTGAATTTTTAAGACTTGCCTTTTATCTTCACAAATGGTTTGAGGGAAGTTAACTGTCTACCAAAAACTCTGGGACCAAAATGGAACCATCTACATGTGGATTAGAAGTGGTCTCAGTTTTTATTCTGAGGATCTTGAGAATTCTGGCCCCTTAGTAAGATGCTGCAAAGTGATCAAAATGAAAATTTAGAAACAAACAGAAAATTGGCTATCTATATTAAAGATACTATTTGTAGCTGTGGTTGCTAAACTCTCTGGGCTCAAATATGAAAAGCTCTGATCTCTGTGTCTATGTGGTTGGGGATGAGAGTGATTAAATGAAGAGTTACTGCCTGTTACCTGAGCCTAGGAGGATGAGTAATACAGTTTTAGCTCCTTCCTTTAAGGCCTCTAGACAGTTGAGAACTTCAGGGACTCTCCTTGGTTACAAGATCAAACATAAAGTATCCTGGGAGTCTTCAAATTCTTATGAGGCTCATTGGAACATAAAGATTGCTATTAAACAATGCATAGTGACGTTCAAGTTTGTAAACTGGTTCCTGATTCCCTGTTTGATTTTAGAATTTCAGACCTTCCTTTAAAGGAATTGATATTCCATTATAACATGGCCTAACTATGGATATTTACAATATGATGTGACCTAACTGTGAATACTTACAATATAACATGGCCTAACTGTGGATATTTACAATATAATATAGCCTAACTGTGGATATTTACAATATAACTTGGCCTAACTGAGGATACTTACAATATAATGTGATCTAACTGTGGATACTGCAATGTATATAGGGAAAGGTGTAGGTGGATTTGAAGAACAGGGGATACGGAAGGTTTGTAGCAGGAAATGGAGGAGTTAAAGGGAGAGAGGGAATATGGCTGCTGGTGAGACAAAGGGAGAGAGATGCCCCCTGCCAAGAGCCTATATTTTGAACAAAATGGGGTGTCCAAGAAATGAGCTACTTATGATAGCCTGCGGGAATGTCTTCTCCCTGGATTGCTGCCAAAGTTGCCCCAGAGCAGGTAAACACAAATCCTCCTGAGGGACAAGCCTTTCCCCAGAATTTGGTCACCCAGCAGGGGTCCGATAAGGACCGTTTGTCGTTGAGTGACTGAACTGAGATTCTGCTCCCTCTATGCCCCCAGAAAAGATAGTCCTCTTATCTGACTGTGATATTCAAATAAGATAAATTTTAATAACCAGTTCGGATTGGAGAGGTATCAGGGAAGAAGGAAGAGGGATGTCCGTAAATAAGGTTGGAGTCTTTCTCAGCCTTGGAGCTGAGGCCAGGCCTCACAGGCTGGTGGAGGGTTTCTCTTATTCCTGTCTACGCTATATCTGTGCTAGTTTTCTTAATTTCAGAATCTTAGCATTAGACAGCAAACAAGAAAAATTCTGATCTTCTGAGCTGGTTGGACTTGTCTCTTCGAGTTAAAGAAAATAGAGGCACTCTATCCAGATTGAGAAGCTAAAGCTCCTCCCACTTCCCCCACCAGGAAGGAAGTGCTCTAGTCCTAAGACCAACTGCCACTCCCAGTTGCCCCTTCCCTCACCAACTGTCAGTCTTAACAATTTCTTCTCTCTCTAATATTCCCATTGTTGCCTGTTCCAACACAGTGGCAGAAAGTCCAAAAATTGTTCTAGTTTCCTTTCCACAATACTTACAATATAACATGGCCTGAGTGTGGATATTTACAATATAATATGGCCTAACTGTGGATATTTACAATGTAGCTTGACCTAACTCCAGATATTTATGATATAACATGACCTAACTGGATATTTACAATATAATATGGTCTAACTGGATATTTACAATATAACATGGCCTAACTATGGATATTTATAATATAACTTTGCCTAACTGTGGATACTTACAATATAATGTGGCCTAACTGTGGATATTTACAATGTTACATCATCTAACTGGATACTTACAGTATAATATGACCTAGCTGTGGATACTTACAGTATAACATGGCCTAAGTATGAATATTTACTATATAATATAGCCTAATTCTGGATATAATATAACATGGCCCAACTGTGGATATTTATATTATAACATTGCCTAACTGTGGTTAGTTACAATATAATGTGACATAACTGTGGATACTTAATATATAGCATGGCCTAACTGGATATTTACAATATAACATGGCCCACCTGTGGATATTTACAGTATAATATAGCCTAACTCCAGATATTTATGATATAACATGGCCTAACTGTGGATATTTATGATATAACACTGCCTAACTGTGGATACTGTTATAGTTAAAATTAATAATATTTCTTTCTATTCTAAAATTTCCTAATATTTCTAATAATCTAATATTTTCAGAGATATGTACTTTATACAGTTTTATTTGGAAGGGTAGACAATTATTCCTAGGTAACCTGGCTGCCTGCTGCCTAACCTACCAGTTTCTTCCTTGTTTCCCCTCATCTCCTGCTCTGTTTCTTCTCCTTTTGTTCCCTCATGGTTGTCTCGTCCATCTCTCCCAGTTCTACCCCAAACCTTAACTTTTATTGACGTACAGAATGTGCACTGACGCAAACCTGGCACAACTGTGGTATGTCAGGAATGTTTGGACAGGCAAAATTACTCAGGAAGGAAGAATGGTTTGCATTTTTTTATTAAATAAAATACAAGGATAAGAGTGAAATAAGTGCAATTCATTAGTATACCATTTACCAAAAAAAAAAAAAAAAACATTAAGTGCCAACCATACAGCCAAATTAAACTGTGTGCAGTTAAGGTTTTTTTCAGAATGCATTTTCTGATGAAGAATGTTGTATATTTTGCTCTAACACATCCTCTTGATACAGTCCCCCCTGTGATCCTTTGAGAAACCCATCTCCCCAATGGATCATTTAAATATAACTATCTTATAACTCTAAATACTTTCTAGCTAAAAGTACATACAATATTGCATTTTTCTAAGAGGGAGTTACAATAGTTAGAGATGGGATTAAAATACAAAAACTGACTGATAGACACATTTACAAAATGCCAACTAGGGGGCAGTCCCCTTTTGCATAAGAGTTTACATTCAGAATAAAGTATATTCAACCCCTCAATTCAGTTCATTATATCCCAAAGTTCATTCTGGATCTTTTGTTGCAGTGTGTAGCTTCTTCAGGCATCTTTACAGCACCTTCTCCAAAAAGGGTCCACTGTCTTGATTCAGGATGTTGGTAAGTTTCTTTTCCTGAAATTTCTCCAAAATTTTTTAAACCTTAAATTTTAGAATAATTACACAATACTTACACTATAATGTGACCTAACTGTGGATACTTATAATATAACATGGCCTAACTGTGGATACTTACAATATAATATGGCCTAACTGTGAATATTTATAATATAACATCGCCTAACTGTGGATTTTTACAATATAATAAGGCCTAACTGTGGCTATTTAAATTGTCATCATGTAGAGTCTGATTGTCAAGAATCCCTGCTTAGCCTAGCAGCAGAGGTCCCTGGCTTCCATCCCAGAAAAGGCCCATCTGGATATTGTAATGAAGGATCCGTAAGGAAGACACCCTCCCTTGAATACCTAACATGCAATTAAAGCACCAAGCCCCAAGGATGGATCTCAATCCTCCTAGCATGTCCACACAGACTTCTGAGAGGCAAAAGAAGCAGCTCTCTGTTGGCCATCCTGGCAAACCCAAACTGTCTGGAAAAAAAGAGTGCTCTGTAAGCCTCAGTCTGGCCCTGCTCCTTTCTCAAGGTCTCGCCTTGCCTGAAAATCCTATGGAGGTCTCCCAGCCTTCCAGCCATGCTGTCTTAAATGTTTTGATCACTAGGACAACCCTGGCGAAGGCTCGATGTCTTCCTGCAATCTTTGACACAAGGAAGCCAGGTATGATTGGAGGCTCACAGGAATCTACACTCCAGAGTTCTGGCCTGAGCCTTGTCCCAGCTACAGGCCACAGGAAAAGCTAGCCTGCCCCACATTGAGTTTGTGTGTGGGAAGAGATCTCGTGGTAGGGATCAGCAAAGCAACAGAACTGTGGACGGCCTTAAGCCCTATCTCTTCTGTCTCTGGGAGCCTGCTCGGGGCCATGGTGCCTGGCTCAGTCTATGCTGGAGCACCAGCCCACCTCCCCAAGGTCCAAATGACACAGCTTTCCTTCTCCCGTTGTTGCTTCCTACAAGGGCTGCAGCAACAAGTGTCATCTCCACCTCGACTCTGCTCACACAAGCTGGCCTATGCCTAGAGATCCAGCTTCCCTGGGGGGCTTCCCTTTGTCTGCCACCTTGCCAAGACCTCTCTCTAAATGACCACTATCATCAGATATTCTCAGTCCCAGAGAAAGAGGTGAGTGCCCAGGCTTTCCTGGAGGGAATCTCAGCCGAACAGAGGGCAGCTCTCAGCGTCTCCTTTCCTAGCCAGTGGCTATGCACAATCTCCAAGCACGATGCTGCTTCTGCAGACTCTAAAACCCAACTCTTGGAAGTTTAATAATACCTCAGCATTCTGGCCTTGAAGAAGCCCTGAAGTTCTGTACCCTGTGTCCAACAGGCTTGTTCTCCGTGTCAGTTCCCCATAGATAGCAGATGGTCAGAGAGCAAGTGCTCCAAAGCAACACATTCAGCCTTTTTGTTGACGTCTTTAAATCTGGCCAGCGAATGACTTAGATGATTGATCCCCTTTATAGCAGATGCCCTCTGTGGTCTTTTCATCTTCTGATTCAGAAATACAAGAAAACACTCTTAAATCAGAAGGCCATTTTTACAAGAGATGACAAAGACAAAAATGAAACCATCCCTGCCCTCAAGGAGCTTGTATTCCACTGGAGGAAACAGCATATTGAATTATGGTGGTTTGGGGTATAGGATAAGATGGATTGAATTGGGCCAGTAACAATATGTTACACTGTGGATTGAAAGCCAACAGTTAACTCTGACCAAGGCAGAGCCTGGTATAAGATTAACACACAGACCACTCAGTAAGTGGGAAAGTATTTTAATTAAATAATGAAAGGTCGAAAGGGAAATAGATAACCCTAATACTAATTTCCTATAACTAAAGTCCCAAGGATCTGAATGTCTCCTCCCAGAGAGTTTCATTAGAGTTGTTGGTCTACTCTAGCCCAGTCTCAGTTACCTAAAATTCCCAGTCCCTGCATTAGCTAATTCTGCACTAAATCCCCCTCCCCCTTAGTTAGTATTAAAGGGTAATGGTGCATGGTAAGCTTAGCAGGACCCAGGAAAAGATCCCAAGCCTGGATGGACTCAGATCTCATACTCATTAACAGCTGCACTTGACTGGATGTTGAATCAGGCTAGATCTTATTCTCAGAAATAAGAAATAAAAAGTTTAGTCTTAGAAACCACAGGTCTTAATAGCAATGGACAATTAAAGGTAATCCACCAGGTAACTTGGCAGCAAAGGCTCCTAGATGCTTGCAATCAGCATACCCTAGAGGGACTAAATGCTTCTGAGTTTTTCAGCTTAACTCCCTTTTTCAAAATTACAGAATTCTTTCCCTGTGGGTCTCATGCCTCCATCTTCTGCATCTGTTCCCTAAAGACCTTCCTCTCATGCTATAACCCACTTATAACAATATATAATAAGAAGATACAGGGACATGCTACTTGTGGATTACTCCCCCAAGTGTTCATTGATGCTCCCAAGCTGGGCCAATAAAGTGTGGCTAGTCCTCCCCTGTTCTAGAAGTAGTGTTAGACTCAAATAAAAATAGGTTCTTGTGGGCTTCAAGTTGATTTAGAAATTCACAAATTAACATTATGTAGTAGCATATTTTTATTTATTTTGTTAAACATTGCCCAATTACTATTTCCCCCCAGTGTGGACATATATATATATAAAACCCTTACCTTCCATCTGTATTAATTAGAAAATCTTGAACCCAAGCACTACATTCCCCAAAATTCCTTTAGTATCTCTCAGTATCCTTTTCCCTGAGTCCTCATGTTTGCATTGTTACATTATTATTTAGAAGTTTCTATAACTCCTCCCTCTTGACTTCTTGCGACTATGACTTAGTTAACACCCTTCTACTCTAGCTTTTATTTTAGTTATTTTAATAAATCTTATTAAATATAATATTGGAGTAATTGTGTATTAATTTTAATTATCACAATTTGGCGACCACGAAGGAACAAAATTCTAAAAAAAACATTTTTAAGGCTTTGAGAAAAGAATAGACAGTAGAGAAGTTTTGTAAGCCACATTTTCTTTCCTGCTGCTTCTTGCGCCCATCTGCTTGAGCCAGTGTTCCTGCTGCCTGTGCTCCTGATGCTGAGTGGTCCCTGTCCAGCCTATAGCCTCCAACAGCCTGCAACCAGGCCCTCCTACTGTGAGCCTGCTCTGTGTCTTTTCAACATACAAACTGGGAGTTCTTAAGAAGGGGGTGAAGTATAAATCCCTTTCCTCCCCCTCTCCCACGTGGGTTTTTGAACATGTGCTAGCCACTTTTCAGCAGGGGAACACAGTGTGGAACAGAAAAAAAAAAACACTATTCAGCCCTACCCCCTTCTAGTTTCTAAGTGGATTTCTCAAGCTGACCCTGGGCTCCTGGCTTGCAACTCAGAATTTTTTCACAGGAAGGGGACTCCCCTGCTGGGGTTTTTTTTTCTTTCTACCCTACAACCTAACATAACAGGGAGGGCAGATAGCCCAAATCAGTGAATTTGAAGCTGAAGTTTTGGGGAATTTCCCTCTGATTTTTTTTTCATTTTTTTCTCCACCAAAAACATTCTTTCTCTCATATGCAAATATGCTATTATTTTGCCTATGGAGGAGGTGAAAGAACAATACTTTTCCAAGCCTCCTAGCTAATTCCTTTACCTTCCAATCAGGGTTGTTGTTGTTGTTTGTTATCCCTGTAAATAAAATCCATTTAGCTTTTTTTTTAGGAATAATGCTGTTCCCAAGCATGCTTTGAAACTCTAAAAAAATATTTGAGTTGGTAGAGTTTACAAATTGTGAACAAGGAATTTGCCAAAAACAAGGGAGACCTGCAAAGGTTGAAGAAAATGTTTCTGGAGGGGCTAATGGAATATTCAGGACTGGAGGGGGAAGGGAGAGTTCCATTGAAGATTCAAAAGGAAAAACTGTTGGCCAGAGAGAGTTTCTGGTCAGTCTCTTATCTAAGACTCTGGGAAAAGAACTGGATGAGTTACTCTTCTCATAATGTTTTGCCTGGCTGATCTGAATGAAAGTTTCTTGCCCTAAACTGAAGATCACCCTGGATTACAATTTCCCTTAGGGGAACTGTATTCCTTGAAGACAGTTTTGATCCCACCATCAAAAAGTGGCCGTAGGAAATAGTTAACAGGGTTCTCCCTGTGTCCCTCTACCCTCTACCCTCTCTTTCTTCCTTTCAAGAAAATAAATTAGATAATTTAAATTACAGAAGAACTGTCTCAAAGTTTATGTAATATGTTGGAGGATTTTCAAATAGAAGGAAGAAGGCTGGGAGGGGTTGACTTGCCCTCTGGTCAGGTCAGGACTGACTCCACTAAAGTTGTCCGGCTTAGTGGAGGAAAAGGGAAGAGGCTACCCAGAAATCAGACCCAAAAAGCAGCTGGTTTTCTGGTCCCAGCATCTTTCAAGTCCCCATTCCTTCTCTCTCTCTAGTATAAAGTGCAGATTGTACCTGCTTAATTCTTTTACTGGCAGTTTTAATTTTCATTGCATATTTCCCACTTTATTTACTTCTCCTTAAGAATATGAAGCAACAAGCTAGGCTGCTTGAATTCAACAAAACTGGAATATTTTGACAAAGTTTTGAAAACCTTAAGTACTCTCAACATGCAGAATGGAGATTCTGTACAATATGTGTATGAGGAACTCCAGAGGGGTGATAAAAGAAATGCAAATGGATGATAAATTCTGGAGAGGGGAAGAAACCTTAATGAGATCTGGAGGTGAATTTTAAACCTTTTCAGAATCCATTGTTTTATTGCTTGCTAACTATTTTCAATGTGTTCCCTTCTGAAAAGTGAACAAGTCTTTTGGAACTGGAGCAAAGGATTTTTGAATTCACTGCTTATACCCTGTCAATACTTATCAGAATTTGCTGATTGCTTTAAGGTTTAATTTTCTTTTAAGTTCATATATTAATCTAATCAATATCTTTCCATTAACTGAATCATTTTAATTGACTGTGTTTTGACTATTAGATATATTCTGTTACATTATTTTTATTTATACCTTTTCCCTGAGACTGTACTGAACAAAATATCATCGTAAAAGCCCATGGTCATCTTACACAAACTCTCTTCAGTGACAAAAAACCATAACTCCTATGTATGCTGGATTTATCACCTAATCCATCAAGGTTACATATTGCTTATATAGCCTTTTATTTCATTTTGCCTTTGTTAATTGTCACATAGATGATGATGGATGGACTCCATCAAAAATTGGTTATGATTGTATACAACCTTTGGAGAATATATGAGCTAAATTTCTCAATTGATTTTAAGGGGTCTTCAGAAAGTATAACTTTAGATATCTAGTAGCTTCTGAATATTATTTATATATATATATGTATATGTATATATAAAATAAAAATTGTTGACTCAGTGTGTTGAGAGCTAGACCTAGAGACGGGGGTCCTAGGTTCAAATCTGACCTCAGACACTTCCCAGTTGTGTGACCCTGGGCAAGTCACTTGACCCCCATTGCCTAGCCCTTACCACTCTTCTGCCTTGGAGCCAATACACAGTATTGACTCCAAGACGGAAGGTAAGGGTTTAAAAAAAAAATAAAATAAAATAAAAATTGTTGAATTAAAGGTAGAGAACTGTTAACATTTTTGCTTTTCAGTGGGGACAAATCAGCTCTGCTACATGAGGCTTGTCCAAGTATATTGTGAGTCAGACTCTATATTCTGCCAACTACTTCAGAGAGATCTAGCAAATATCAGTTTCAAGCACAGCAAGTTGGTGCACTATGTGGATGATTTACTTTTAGCATCACCTGATCCAAATACCTGCTTGGAAGATTAAAAAAGGCTACTGATAGAACTTTATAAGAGAGGACACAAGGTCTCTAGGAAAAAGATTCAGTGAGTACTCCCAAAAGTAGAATATCTTGGATTTATCCTGGAGGAGGGCAACAGGAAAATTTCAAGCAAAAGGATAGCAGATATACAGAAGCTAGGCATCCCTAGTAGCAAGAAACAACTCAGGGAATTCCTAGGGGTTGCTGGTTTCTCAAGATAGTATATCATAGGGTATTCCCATATTTCAAAGTTTTTGACTGACTTGACAAAGAATGAGGTTAAAGAACCCTTGTAACTAACTAAGGAACATCTACATGCTTTGTCAAAGTTGAAACAAGTCATTTTAATAGCTCCAGCTTTAAGGATACCAAATTACAAAAATCACTTCAGGGATGTTGGCACAATATTTTGGGTTGAATTTAAGACCTATTGCATTTTACAGTTCTATCCTAGACCCGGTTGCACAAGGAATGGTACATTGCCTGAGAAGCATTGTTGCAACTGCTATCATGGTGAAAAAGGCAAATGATATTGAACTGGGATGAAAGTTACATGTATATTCTGCACATCAGATTGGAAAATTGTTACAAATGGCAGAATATTCATGCTCTCACAAATGCAAGAATATCTCAGTATGAAATCATTTTGACAACATAACCATTTGTAGGTGTGCACCATTAAATCCAGCTACTCTGATACCAGATTTGCCAATAGTTGGAGAACCACTACATGAGTGTAACCAAGTGGTGGAAATGATGTATAAACCTAGAGAAGATCTTAAAGACACACTTCTTAGTGTTCCTGATATGGAGTTATACTCTGATGGATACTCATACATCTATAGAGGATACAGGGTCATAGGGGCAACTGCATTAAATAATGACAAAACACTTTGGCATGCATTATTACCAAGTCAGGTCAGTGCTCAGGGTGCCAAGTTAAAAGCTTTGCTCGAAGCTCTAGAAATGGCGAAAGGCAAAAGAGCGAATATATTCACCAATTCTGCTTATCTTTTCTCTGTGATACATGCCATGGGTTTTATTTGGAAGAACAGAAGTTTCATAACAGCTAGAAAACCAATAGCATATAACAACTTATTGAGTCTCATAAAAGCTGTAGAATTTCCAAAAGAGTCGACCATAATCCATTGCAAGGTACATACTCATGGCAAAGACAGGATATCCCTTGGAAATGAAAGAGCAGATATAACAGCAAAATTCTCAGCTAGATTTGGTCCCTATTGTGTGCTGAGTCTTTCCCTGGTGGAAAAGCATGATCTTACTGAAGCTTACCACAGGGATGAGATTAAGTCATAGAAAGAACAGCTCAGAGCTAAATTATTTAATCGCATCTGGGTAGCTCAAGGAGAAAAACCAATTATCCCCAGAAAATTATACCAACATCTATGCAATGTGATTCATTCCAAAGATCATTATGGAATGCAATCAATTCCAGATGCGGTACAAAGGTTCTGGATGACCCAGGGGATTACAACAAGTGCCATTAGAATTTGTCAGGCATATGACATATGTAGGAAATTTAATCAAGGACACTTTAAGAACATAGCATTGGGAGGTAGACCTTTAAGTTATAAGCCTTTCCAATGTCTACAAATAGACTACATAAACATGCCTAAAGACAAAGGATTCAAATATGCATTGGTTATTATGGATAGACTGACAAGATGGGTTGAAGCATATCCAGCTAAGAAAAATGACACAACCACAGAAGTGAGATCTTTACTGAAAGACATAATTCCTAGGCATGGCATTCTTAATACTATAGACTTGAATAGAGGAACTCATTTCACTTCTCAAATTTTGCAAGAAATATATAAGAACCTGAGTATTAAAAGCAGTTTCCATGATGAAAATAGGCCACAGAGTTCAGGCCAAGTTGAACAAATGATTAAAGAATTGAAAACATTAATAGGAAAACTGTTCAGAACCCCATTTGAAATGGACAGATGTTATTCCACTAGCATTGTTTCAACTAAGAACACGACCCAGAAGTGACTTGCATGTATTCCCATTTGAGATGTTATATGGTCAACTTTTATGGCATGGTAGGACTGCAAAACCATCATATTTTTCCATGTTAAAAGGAGAATGTTTACTTCACCAATACCTAGTTGAAATACAAAACAGACTGGAAGAACTAAGGAAGCTAGGATTATTAGTACAAAGGGTACTATTGGATTTCTTGTTGCACAAAATAAAACCGGGAGATAAAGTATATGTGAAGAATTTTAATAGGGAAACACCTATAGAACCAAGAAGCATAGGTCCTCTAGATGTGATTATGGTTACTCCCACATCAGTCATAGTATCTGGGAAAGATACATGGTATCATGCTTTGCATGTAAAACAACATTATTCCCATAACATTACCAGCAATGAAGAAGAACAGGAAGCAACATAATAAAGAAAATACATAAGAAAAATCTGAAGTATTGCCAGTAGCCCTAATAATATCTTAACAATTGTCCCTATAAATGGAAATCTGTACATGAGAGTAGAAGAAGAATAACAAACACAACACAACAACAACAACACAAAGGAGAGACACGAGAGTACAAGTTAAAACAACATAAGCACTGGAAAAAAGCAATGATGGAATAGACCCATATATAAAGATGATAGCTCCAATAAGAAACTATCTCTACTTACAACAATGAGAATGAAACAAAGTTACTTAACTAAGAGAATGCATCTCTGCAAAACACATTACATTGTGTAGAATTTTATACCAAAAAGAAGATAAGAACCATAGAATAAAGGAAAATTTTATCTTCAAGAAAAATTCAAAAGTCAAGATAATCTCCTAATATGAACATCTAAAAGAAGCCATATGTACATGAAATGAAACCCCTTGTAGAATTAAACATAAAATGGTATAAGACAATAGCACATTTCAAAATCATAAGATATATCTTAAAATGTACTTAGTACAACATACTTCATACACCCGCCCATGAAGATTATCACATGGAAAAGCATACCTCCACAAATGAAGAACCAAATCATAAAGACTGACAGATATGCATTAAGAATTCAAACTTACTTCCATGTACAAGCAAACAAGAAAAATCAGTCTTACACACAAGCATACAAAGAGCTTACACACATGCATGTTCCTCTATGTTAAATAACATGGGACTTCAATCAAGGTGAGATGACAGACATGTGTAAGCTGCACAGATGAAAAATCCAAGACATGTATGTTTTCTACAATCAACACCAAAAGACAGAGAGACTTTGAAATCTAGAACTGATGGTGATGAGGTCACATAAGAATTTGTCATACATGTTAACTTTACACATAGGTACATAAATATATACAATCATACATAAGCATAATGTGGAAAGGAATCTCTTGGATTGGGTGAGTATGTAACATCTCATAATTAGAACACACACAAAAGTCATACTGATATGATTGTGAGTTTTTGTAAAAAATTCAGACTAAGGAAATTTTCTTATCTGCATGACTTTGAACAGAACTCACATATGAAAAATTGTATCATAATTATACATATGTAAAATTTGTATAGACAGAACTATGTACATTTGTATAATACTAATGGAACTAACCTTCTAACAGTATAAGGTTAAAATACTGACATGCTAACAACTAACAAAGCAAGATTAGATAAATTATTTAAAATTTTAGATAGATTAAGGACAGATAGCATAGTTAACATAAGTTAAACTAGATAATAATATTAGGAATGGATATTGTTTATAAAAACGTTTACTTTGAACAGGCTACAGTCATTAGGAAATAAGGAAGTTATATTGTTGTTAACAAACTGTTTAAATTGTTGCATTGGTTACTATTGTTTTCAAAATCATATTTCTGTATTGTACTTCTATGACCTACCCCACTTTCCTTAATCCCAAATCTTAAAATAGAGTTAGACAGTTTAGAATACTAAAGACAGACTAGGATTTTTATTTTGGGGTGGTGGTAGAATTCTTTAAAATAGTATAGTATCATAGGTTAGACAGTTAAAGAATTATTGATAATATGAAAGGTAAGTATGGAAATGACTAATGCAGAATTACTGGATGTAAATTCTGCCAAAGACAAAAAAAATGAGGATTTGTTAACGAGGATTTTGAGAAGTGACAAAATGGATCTTCAGAAAAAGCAAGAAGCTTAGAACTTGGTAAAATGCCAATCAAATGAGATGGAGACAGAGTTCCAATGGAATCTTGAAGGGAGCAGTTAGGAAGCTCAGCTGCTTGAACTTCACTTCCTTCTCTGGCTGTTGGAAGAGAAGATGGAAGAAAAACTCTCTCTTTGGTCATTGATTATCTATATGACTGAGAAGAAACCCATCAGCCTTTGCTGTCAACATCTCCCCTTAGGGAAAGATAACATTATTTCCTGAATTTGAATACATCTTAGAATCATCAATCAACAGGGATAACTTATAAAATTAGGGAGACCTATTTTCCTCTCACTCCTTCCCCTCACCTTACCTCCTCTATTTAAAAGAATAAAAGACCTTTTAGTTGAAAGATTTATTGTGAGAGTTAGTTATTAGAGGAAACCTTCAAAGTTACCATTTCTGAGACCATTCAAGACAGCTGAAGGAGAACAAGAAGTAGGGTAGGGGGAGGAGTGCAAGATTCAGTCTTTCCTCTAGTTAGCTTCTTGGTGTTATGGCTTTAGCATTTCCTATTACCATAATTCCCCTAATAGCTGTATCTACTACAAAACAAAAATGGAAGTTCTTGCCAAAAAGTTTTACATATAAAGCATGAAGCCTAAAATAGTTTCTGCATAATATTTTAACTCTTCAGTTTAATCTACTTCTACCAGAACAATCTAGATTTCATGGTGCTATTTTAGACTCTAAAAGGTCTTTTTTCAGGGGGCAGCTGAGTAGCTCAGTAGATTGAGAGCCAAGGTCCTAGATTCAAATCTGACTTCAGACACTTCCCAGCTGTGTGACCCTTGGCAAGTCACTTAACCCCCATTGCCTAGCCCTTACCACTCTTCTGCCTTGGAACCAATACACAGTATTGATTCCAAGATGGAAGATAAGGGTTTTAAAAAAAAGTTTTCATCAGCAATACAGAGGTTTGTGTTTTTTCTAGGCTCTTCTGCCAAATTTTGGAATAATGGCCGTAATAGACTTTGTTAAAAATATATTTGCCAAGGTTGAAAGATTTGCTACATTTGTAGAACTTGTGACAAATATCCATCAGTTCATAGGTTTTTTTTAAGTGTCACACAGCAAGTGGTCCTATAGCAACTCATGTGAATCCTACATGATAGTGATTTTGTTTGCTATTGTCATTAACTGGGCTATTGTGAATTTGGGGAATTTTGATACTTTCTTTGAATGTACATTATCTACTGTACTACTGTTTTATAAAGCTATTACTTTGTAAAAAATCATTTGCACTCACACAGTGGTTCATGGCAAAGTTAAAAAGGAAATGGATCTAATTTTGGATGAGAAACCTTTGTATTCTACCTCTCCTTGGCTGACACAGTGTGTCACTTATTGTAAGCTATATTATTGATTTTTTAAATTGTTATTGTTTTTCCTTACATGTTGTAATAAAAATTATGCTGAGGGAAACTTTTACTTATTGAAATGGAGAGGATAAACTGTTCTTTGGCTGGCTTGTGACTAGAGAGACTGCTACAGGGACCTGAAACTTCTGAGGGAACCTGAGGCTCCTTATTTGTAATGGAGGACAGAGAAATGCTGCTGGGGGATGCCATTACACACACAGGGATACTGGTACACAGGGGACACTGCTTATAAGGGATTGTCCTGGGATTTATTCTGGGGTCTTCCTATTGATCCCTAATGATGGCTGATCTATTTCCTAATCTCCTTCCTCCCTCACTCCCTCCTCCCTGATCCAACTGCCACCCTTCTCCTCCCAATTTTCCCTCCCCCCTGAGTGAATTATAAAATATTCCAAGTTTCTTTCTCAGATAAGGGGTTTATTGGGATAACAGGGTGGGAAACTGAGGTAAGGGGATTGAGGAAGTCCTTGGTCTAAGTGAGGTAAAATTGAGAAAATAGTCCAGTCACAAACTGTGACTATTAGGCAGGGAGATGGAGGACAATGGCTTTTCAAGATCTTCTTTCTTCTTCTTCAGTTAGGTTTCTCCTTCTTGTCAGTTTCAACTGTCCAAAGTCAGAGAACTTCAAGTAACCAAGTCAGCCCCACCAGAGACCAAAAGCCAAGGCAGCTTCACAAAAGTCCAATTTCAAACTCCAGAGAGCAAATGTGTGTCCCCCAGTCAGAGATCCAGAGACCAAAAAGCCCCCTGGTCAACTCCAACTGTTCAGAGCCAGAAAACCAGAGACCGAGTTTAAAAGCCCAGTTTCTCTTCTTAGTATGGCCAGCCAGAAACCTCCAGGGAAAAGTATGACTTCCAGTCCCAGACACAGACACAAAAGGCCCTCCCTCAGCTCTAACTGCCCAGAGTCAGAGAGAGAGATAGAGAGTAAGTTCAAAAGCCAAGTTTCTCCTCTCAGAGTGTGGCCAGTAAAACCCCCAACTCAGCTCCAACTGCCACCAACCCAGGGACATTCCGTTAGAATCCTGGGTTTTTGAATCTTAGAGCTACATCTCCAGTCCTGCAAAAACTTCTCTCTCTCATATCTCTATCACAATGTGCAATACAGTGTTTGAGTTTTATTTTATTTTTTTCTCTGGTTTTTTTACTTCAAAGCACATTTTACCAGTATTATTAAGGTTTTTCAATTTTGCAGTAATATATATTTTAAAATTTCCATTAATCCTAATGTCAATGCATACCCCAAAACCTTTAGACTATAGAAATAATGCCACTGGTTGTTTAAAAAAATGGGACTTTGCTGAATGATTCTATCTGATTCCAGGAGAAGGGAATACAAAAAGAGCCACTGCATAGTGCCAAAGAAGCACAAAGCTAACCTTCATAGTGCCAAAAGAGCACACAGGTCAAAGAGACCAACCAATCCCAATGGTATTGATGAAATTTTGAGCCAAACAAGATTGCAGCTGCTTTGACATATGTCAGAGGCAGGATTTCCCTGAACCCTATAACATGCAACTCACTTTGGCTGCCTTCCTAGCTCCCATAGTCTAGTCCCTTTTCTGTCTTTCATAGTGTGGCAAACTTTCTGCAGTCCTGGCTACTGATTGGATAAGTGAATAATTATATAAATCACTTTAATCAGGCCCTGATTCAAGGACCTTTTATAGGTTTATTTTTCCTTTACTTAGATTTTTTTTACACATAATACTTTGATATTTTGTATTTTATCCACAAGTTATTTTTTCTCTTTTATTTGGATTTTTTGATTTTTTTTTAATTTTCTTTTGCCAGTTGATTCATATACCTCATAACTCAGCCATGCACCGCTGAGGGATCCCTGTGTTTGTTATTATCCTCCTCAGGGGGGGAGGACTATGTTATTTTTGTGAACTTTGATTTGAATTTGAGCCTAATTTAGAAAAAGAGACTACCTCCCAGAATCCAGAGGTGAACTTTTTTAGAGAAGGTACCATTAAGATGCCTGCAGAGACCACATGTTTCACCAAAAGATCCAGAGTGAACTTTGGGATATGGTGAATATGAATTTGGGGGATTGAATGCATTTGTTTTGAATGTATACTCTTATGCCAAAGGGGACTGCTCCCTAATTGGCTTTTTGTCAATGTGTCTAGCAATTATTGGTTTTGTTCTTTTTTCCTTTTATTCACAAATTATTGCAATTTATAAGTTAGTTATGTTTCCATAATCCTTTTGGGGAAACTTGTCTCCCAAAGGATCACAGGGGTGAATGTATTAGAAAATCTTGAATCCCAGGACTATATTCCCCAAAATTCCTTTAGTATCTCCCAGCATCCCTTTTCCCAGCATCCTCATATTTACATTATTACTGTTTATTGTTTAGAAGTTTCTGTGACTCCTCCCTTTTGACCTCTTTTCTTGCAACCAAAGCTTAGTACCCTTTTACTCTAGCTTTTATTTTAGTTATTTTAGTAAATCTCATTAAATATAATATTAGAGTTGTATATTAATTTTAATTCTCACACATCTTAGAATCAATAATATGTATTAGTTCTAAGGCAGAAGAGTGGTAAGAGCTAGGCAATGGGGGTTAAGTGACTTGCCCAGGGTCACACAGCTAGGAAGTGTCTGGGGCCAGATTTGAACTCAGGACCTCCCATCTCTAGGGCTGGCTCTCAATCCACTGAGCCACTCAGCTGCCTTTTATCTGTTCCTTCTCTGAAAGTAGGTGGTATTTTTTGTCACAAGCTCTTGGGGATTGTCCTGGATCATTATATTGCTGAGAATAGCTAAGTTATTCACTGTTGTTAATTGTACAGTAATCACTGTTACTATATACAGTTAGTCATTCTAGCTTTTTCTGAAACCCTCCTGCTCATCATTTCTTATAGCACAATAGTATTTCATTACACTTATATATTAAAACTTACTCAGTCATTTCCCAATGGATGGGTATCCCCTCACTTTCTAATTCTTTGCCACCATTAACAAAAAAGGGTTATAAATATTTTTGTACATCTAG
The DNA here is from genome assembly GCF_027887165.1 of Monodelphis domestica. Lineage (NCBI taxonomy): Eukaryota > Metazoa > Chordata > Mammalia > Didelphimorphia > Didelphidae > Monodelphis > Monodelphis domestica. The sequence goes on along the minus strand of NC_077229.1, from coordinate 437,963,841 downwards.
GTCTTTTTCCTTTTTGTTTTTAATCTCTGTGATATCTATTGCTGGGTCAAAGGGTATATATAATTTTATAACCCTTTGAGCATAAATCCAAATTGCTCTCTAGAATAGTTGTTATCAGTTCTCAACTCCCCCAACAGTGCATTAATATCCCAGAGATCCTACTCCTTGAACCTACTGCCTACCTTGCATGACTAGAGAGTTTTTAAAATTCAATCAAGGTCATTGTCTTTCATTTATTGGCCAACAGCCTCCTAATTCCAGCAAAGAGAACTTCACATATTTCATAAAAAGATAACAGAGTTAACATATTACCACTTTGTGAGATAATAAGGGAAAAGACTTGTACAAGAACATTCATAGCTGTGCTCTTTGTAGTGGCAAAAAATTGGAAAATGAGGGGATGCTCTTCGATTGGGGAATGGCTGAACAAATTGTGGTATCTGTTGATGATGGAATACTATTGTGATCAAAGGAATAATAAACTGGAGGAATTCCATGTGAACTGGAATGACCTCCAGGAATTGATGTAGAGTGAAAGAAGATGAACCAGGAGAATATTATACACAGAGACTGATACACTGTGGTTCGATCAAATGTAATGGACTTCTCTACTAGTAGCAATGCAATGATCCAGAACTATCTGGAGACACTTATGAGAAAGAACGCTATCCACATTCAGAGGAAGAACGGTGGGAATAGAAACACAGAAGAAAAACATATGATTGATCACATGAGTCAATGGGGATATGATTGGGGATGTGGACTCTAAATGATCACCCTAGTGCAAATATTAATAATATGAAAATAGGTCTTGATCAATAACAAAATGTAAAACCCAGGGGAATTATGCATTGGCTATGGGGGGTGGGAGGGATGGGAAAGAACATGAATCATGTAACCATGGAAAAATATTCTAAAATCAACTAATAAGATAAAATTTTCAAAAAAGAATTTTTTTAATTACCACTTTGTATTTTGTCCTTTACTTTTTGAAATTATATCCATTCTTATACTCAGTTTAACCCTTTCATTATCTATAATTATATTTCATTATTTATGGATGAAATCAGTTTGGTTAAGGATCAGCTCCCTCCCTCCCCCATAATATATATATATATATATATATATATATATATATATATATATGCAATGTGTGCATGAGGTATACCGGTGCAAAAATACCCACATTATATACTTTCTGTAGGTTGCTTTATTTGTTTCAAGTTAGATCTTTCATTCTTTACCTCATATTTTAAAATTCTCTTGACTAACATTTGTGGCAAACTAATATTACCCTGGATAGACACCTTCTAGCAAGAAGAAAAGAAGCATTTATTAAACACTTACTATGTGCAAGTCATCATATTAAATGCCAGAGATACAAAAACAAGCAAAAAGAAAGAAAATTCCTAGCCTGGGAAATGTAGAATTTGTATTTTTGACTCATGGCCCCCATTTTTAGGGACTTTTCACTTTCTCTGGTCTCTTCCCTCAGGACCAAGATTAAAAGTTAATTACTGATAAAAGTTTAATTACTAACTCTCAAAAAAGGTACATAGATATAATTTTAAGTATAATATGGATTATAAGATTTTCTCCATCAATTTCTTAAGTCAGAACAATCAATAAAAAAGTAAATCATGTTGGATTTGGAATCCTCTTGGATTGTGTAAAGATTAAAATTTAGGGGAGACTGAGGTAGGTAGAAATTAGTTTCTCTCTGCAAGGAGTATTATATTTTTAGAGGTTTATTGAAGATTAAGGATTAAAAAAAATACAGGATAAGGAAAACGTGCCTAGGCCAGAGAGGCCTAGACAAGACCTCACCTACATTATGGAAAGGACCACGTTTGCCCCAAAACGGAAGTCCAAAAGAGCGCTCAAAAACCTTTGCAATCAGGTTAAATACCTTCTTGATCTCAGCCCACATGAGAATTCAAAGCATTCTGGGGAAGTGGAGCAAGGACTTCTGGGAATTGAAGTCCAGAGTTCAAGTCTATTTTTTACAATTGGAAGCCAATATGAGCTGATTTAGTACTCATTAAGTCAGATATTCAGGATGTTGTGAGCCTGTTGTTTTCACAACATGAAATCAAAACACAAGACAATATAGATTCCTGTCATCAAATGTGCTTATTTCCTGACATCTGAAGCATTTTGATTTTTGATTTTTTTTAACACAGAGAGGGAGTTCTAGACTCAAGATATAAGTCTTGGGTTCAAACCCAGCCTCATACTTTCTAGTTGTGTGACCCTTGACAAGTCATTTAACCCCAGTTGCCTAGTCTTGCTGCTCTTCTGCTTTGGAACTGATACTTAGTATTGATTCTAAGATAGAAGGTAAGGGTTTTAAAAAATAAAATGAGAATGTACAGAAGAGGCATTCACTCTTGTTTTAGGAATGTAAGATTTAAATTAATATCAGCAACTCCAAGTATTATTTTTATAAAGTTTATTAATAATCACTTGAAGTAGAAAAAATTAAAAAACAAAGAAATGGAAGTTCAAAGCCTAATAATCTAACTAAAGTATGACCACATGTGTAAATTCTCCTGCCTGACTGAAAACCAGCTTCAGCAGTCACATTCAGGGGAAAGAGAGAGCAGGGCAGAATCACACCAAAACTATATCCTCCATATGTTCACGCAGTGTAAGCACGCAAATGAGATGCTGGGTAAATGAGTCCTAGGGAGAAAATTCTGTCCACACAGATGATAAGTTAAAGGAAAATGGCAAAAATGAAATTTCCTCCTAAGTCAAGATGCATAATTGCAAGGGATATTGTAAAAAATGCAAAATCAATACTGGGAAGCAGTTATCTGAGCCATATAGACATTTATCATAGTAAGTTGTAAGTAACAAAAGGTCAGGGTCCAGTCCATCCCAGCTTGGCTATAAGGCGCAGTGCTTTGGGTCTATAGAGAGCCAAATTACACAGACCTACCTCTTCTAAAAGGGGAGCGGCCCTCTGAGCACCTTCTCTCAGAGGGGGTGACCAGAGAAGGTCCATTTTTTCAGGAAGGCATATTCCATAAAATAATGATTGATTCTGTATATGGCAAAAGCCACGGTCTCTTCCAAGAGCTTCCAAGCCAACTGAGATCACATCTTATCTGGACGCCTTCCAGGATCCTGGATGCTCGTGCACAGCTCCCCTTGGCAAGGATATCTTACCAAGGCATTTCAGAGGGTTTTCTTTGTGATTTTTACTGACAATAGCATTAGTGATTCTCATACACAATTATTCAAATCATTAAAAATTGGGGGTTTTTCTTATGAATTCTACTAGGATCATAACTTGTTTTTCAACTCAGCCATCTGAGAGGATTATGTGCAGAAGTCATACACACAATATTATAAAACAATGAATATATCCTAACTAAAACAGCTTAACTAAGCTATCTTTTATAATACTCAGGTGATTTGGAATGAAACTAGTTGTTTCACAGCTTCCGCTCTTCTGGTCTGCTTTTAGTGCCTGACTTCAGGAACTGGTCGTAATTCATGCTGCTTCTACTTGCCTCTTGACTCCAGCACTGCCCTCTTCCTTCTGAATGTCTGTATTTCAAGAGAAGAGAGAAGATTCTTGGAGGGGGGAAAGTGCAAAGGATAGCTAGAACCCTTTTAAATTGTTGAGTCAGGGCCAGCTGGGTGGCTCAGTGGATTGAGAGTCAGGCCTAGAGATGGGAGGGAGGGTACTAGGTTCAAATCTGGCCTCAGTCACTTCCCAGCTGTGTGACCCTGGGCAAGTCACTTGACCCCCATTGCCTAGCCCTTGCCACTCTTCTGCCTTAGAGCCTATATTGGCTCCAAGACAGAAGGTAAGGGTTTAAAAAAAATTTAAATAAATAAGTAAATTGTTGAGTCATTCCTGTTTCCACCTGACCTTATAGGCATGATAGGAAAACTTTTTCTTCTGACCAAAACCCCAAATTGAGGGAGCAGCTGGGTGACTCAGTGCATAGAGAGCCAAGCCTAGAGACAAGAGGTCCTAGGTTCAAATCTGGCCTCAGACACTTCCTAGCTGTGTGACCCTGGGCAAGTCACTTAACCCACTGCTTATCCCTTACCACTCTTCTGCCTTGGAACCAATACATTGTATTGATTCTAAGGTGAAAGGCAAGAGTTATTAAAACAACAACAACCCAAATTTGTTTCACCAGTCTCCCTCAGTGAGTTATTTCCTTTGCCCAGAACATCTCTGTGGAGATAAGAGGACAAGGCAGATCCTTCTAGGTACGTTAGGAAGTTTTAACCTGACCTTTATGTAAATGTACATTATTCTTTCTCTTATAATGATTCATCTTCTATGGAAAGCTCTTTAGGATTGTCTTTTCTCTTGCAAAAGGTTCAGGGCTTTTTGAAATCTCCTCCTGATGAGATTCCCCTTTCATGGGACTATTCTCTCTTAACCTGTTTCCCAGTAATCCTAATAGAGGGGAAATGGGGCCTGAACTTATCATTACAGCTCCAGCTAGATGTGTGTATGCACATATACATTCGCTATCACTGTTAGTTAGGCTATATTCACAGAAAAGGATAGGTCCTATAGTTAAAAAGGTTTTAAAAAACAGAGATTCTAATATACATTGGGGAAAGACTACAAATGAGATATTAAGGGGTATGTAGAGGCCATCATAGCCCCATTGGGGTCAATACAATCTTGTTCAATCAAGCCTCCTACCTTGTTTCTCTACCTTCAGTCTCTCCACTTTGTCAACTATCCTCTTACACAGCTGCCAAATTAATCTTGCCAGTGTTTGCCTCTAACCCCTTCTCATAAATCCTCAGTTGTCTCTGAGATAAAATGCCAGAATCCTTAGCCTGGCATTCAAGTCTGTCAAGTGAAATAAGGGAAGTTCGTTGATTATAAATATCCTAAAGGGTCATCAGCTGGATTCCTGGTAAAAAGTAGTCACACTCTGACTTCTCACACTTCTACCTTTATGACAAACTACTTCACTTACCCTAGGTTCAAGCCAAATTCAACTATCAGTTGGTTCCTAGGCTGATTGTCACTTTTCCCACCTCAAAATATTTATGCAAGATGCAGGTTATGTTTTGCTTCTAGAAGACACTCCTTTTATATATATATATCACTGTGTGAATTTTAGATTTTCTACACCCTGCTTAATCTTTAGAAATTCTAGCAACCAGGAATATATACACTCTTACTTAAGAATTAAGTGTTGAGGAGGATGGCCTATGATCACGACATGTGCTAGCAAGTGACAAATAAGAAACAACTGACAGACCCCCTGGGCTGTCCTAAGTCAAGTTTAAGCTACCATTGGTACATGTGAGACATAGGAAGTGATGTAAAGAACAGTGTATATATATATTTCACATCACTTCCTCTCTCCAGACTCTCTCATGTTGGCTCTCACTGTCTCTTGGAGATTTGGGGCTTTTTTCCGAGTTGGGAGCTCATGGCGGCATGCTTGGTGTCTTGGTGGGTTGGCGTTTGTGGCTTGTTGGTGAGTGACTGGGAGAAACTCTTAGTGTGCTTGGTGAGTGGTTAGGCTGATTCCTTTTTCCTTTACCTCCTAAAGGAAACCATCTTCCAAGGAGACCCCTTATCTTGGAGGATGCCTCGTGGCTGGTAGCCGAACTAGATTGAGAAGGCCCCTCGGCCAAGGCCTCTGAACTCCTGCCTGGCTCAGCCCAGGCTGGAGCAGTTTAAATTCTCTTTCCTCTCTCTCTCTGCTTCTTAATTCTTCCCTCTATTGTGATTAAACCACCATAAAAATCCCAAACTAATTTGAGTAATTTATTGGGATTGAATTAATCCCTGGTGACCACTAGTATAATATAATCAGTCAATAACCCCTAATTTTACCCCTTACAACTGTCTATTGAAATCTTTTCCTTTTAAGGTCCACCTTTTGGTTACCCCTTCCACAAAATTTTCTTGATCTTCCTAACTGAAAGTGACTTCATCTTCTTCCAGTTTTCTTATAGCATTCTGTTGATATCTATCCTTAATCCTATCACATCTCTTTTCTATAAAACATATTTGTGTCTCAGGTGTTCATCTTTTTACAGTATAAATTCCTTAAGGATCAAGATTATGCTGGTTTTTGTTTTTCTATTCTCATCATCCAGAATAATATCTTAGAGCGACAAACATAGAATAGGATATTCATAAGTACTTGCTGAATTGCTACTTTCCTGGGGTGAATAATAGGAGATGATGACTGGGTAAAAACTAAGCATATTTCCTTTTTTATTAATGACAAGTTTGCCAAGAAATATATGCAGGATATTTACTGGAATGCCATCTACTTTTTATGGGGGAATCCAACAAATGACCCCTTAGGATATTTACAATCAACTAACTTCCCTTATCTTACTTAATTATATCACTGATAGATTTCATAGAGAAGGTCTAAATGAGACTGGATTCTCAAATGCATTCATGCAATTTGGATATTTTTCTTAATTTCATGCATAATTTCAGGATTTTTTCCTGTCACAATAATTTTTAAAATTATTATTACAAATTTAAATTTTACAAAAATACTAATAAGCAAATGAAATAAATGAGGCAAATCTCTGCAAAAATCCTAAAATTTTAACTTTTTACATTTTGATTGTAATCTTTTCATCTGACCAAAATTAAAGGGACCTTGACAGTCATCTAATAAAGTCATCTCATTTTTGCAGATGAAGAAATGAAGGTACAGAGGAGATGACCTTATTGTAAGAAAAATTGATCTTGCTTGAATATTGAGTAAAAAACAACTCTTGGTTTCAAATTTGAGTCTTCTCATTTCAAACCTAGGTTACAAAAAAAAAAGATAGATTTTTGAACAACCACCACCAAAATTTTGCTTATGGCTCCTTCTAAATTTGATTATAAATACAATTTACTATTTATATGCAATTATAATATATGTAATCTTAATACTATTTTATTGTAATATATAATAAGATACATAACACAATAATCATATATATTTATAATTATAATTTTAATCATAATAATTTTTAAGTCATTGTAAATCTATATACTGTTTGTATTTTACTAATCTCATTCTGTATAACTTCATATGTCTTTCTATGGTTCTTTTTTTACTTCCAGTTTGATGTGATAATAGTACATTAGACGAGGAGTTAGGAAACCTAGATTCAAAATCCCCACTGTGTGACTGAAAGTCACTGTTCCTCATCTGTAAATTGGAGCTAATAATGCTTGTGCTGCCTTCCCTTCAGGTGTGTCATATAAGAAGGGAAAAAGAGAAATGGATTGCAAACATGTGAAAGACTGTCAGAGGTCAGACAATAGATGCTTAGGAGACCAGTCAGTCTTGAAAACAAAGGTACATTTCCTCCAGATGCTTCAAAACCCTGAGGGAGGGAGCTGGGTGGATCAGTGGATTGAGACCCAGGTCTAGAGATGGGAGGTCCTGGGTTCCAATTTGACCTCAGACACTTCCTAGCTGTGTGATCCTGGGCTAGTCACTCAAATCCAATTGCTGCAGCCTTACTTCTCTTCTGCCTTGAAGCTGATATTTAGTATCAATTCTGAGACAGAAGGTAATAGTTTAAAAAAATAAAGTAAGTATGAAGAGTTTTGTACAGATAAATCCATTTTAAAAATTAATTATATATTTAGGTTAACATTAGTAATGGGACAAAAGTTCTGAGAAACCTTATGTCCTTACTTTTATAAGTGCCAGGTTGCTTTCCTTTTAAAAACAAAATGTTTTAATGGTTTTCTTTTTATTTTTTACATCATTATTTCTCAATAACTCTACCTTATAACAAATTACAGGCAAGCAAAATAAATCAAGCCATGAGCCATGTCCGAAAATACATCCTCATCCTTTGCCTATCACCCCTTCGCCTATAGACAAGAAGCATGTTGCTTTCCAAAAAGTTTTCAGTCCCACCAACATTGAATTTTTTCCTATTTATTTTTTATGCTGTTGTTGCCAATTGTAAAAGTATTAAGTTAGCATTGCTCAGTCACCATGCTCCTAAGAACTCTGGTAGATTGCCAAGGTCCCACTTCCCTTGACATAGACACAGCCCAGGAAACACGGAAGGATTCAGAATATATTGTTAAGGACAAGGCTCTCGTTGATCTTATTAGAGAAACATCATGACCCAACCCTTCAGGGCACTTTGTCATTTAGGCCTCAGCAGATTGCCAGGCTCTCTTGGGCACTCTCTTATCATTAGTGTACTGGAATCTACCCTGATAATGTAAGGATCTGATTAGAAGTGGCACCCCAGAGACCTGAGCTCCCACCGCTATTCATAGACAGCTTCAGAGTGAGAAAGAAGCTATGCCCTTTTTAGAGGGGTATTAAGCTACTCATTTCCTAGTCTCATAGCTCAACTGTTTTCTCTGGCTTTTTGTAACTCTATTAATTCCTCCTGTCACTTTCTACCACCTTAGCAAAGGCTGTGTTCAGCAGACATGTATGTAACTGGAGACTAACCTGTTTACTGGTTATATGCCTTTGGAAAATCATGGAACAGCAACCATTAATATGAAGAATTCAGAGAAACTTGGGGTGGTCATGAGGAGCCTTGGGAGTATAGGGGTGCCACAACAAAAGGGAGAAATCAGCGCTTCAGTGGCATAGACACTCTAGAGGCTTCAGTTACACTGGGGGGGGGGCAGGAGGAAGGGAGGGAGTATCTGGAAGAATCTGACTTTGACCCCATTTGTAGCTGGGGGCTATTGAGAGAGGAAGGGGGGCATATTTTTGCTTTTGATAACAATGGAGATGTTTATGGGTATCACCTGCAGTCTTTGAGAGTTCTCTTTAGTCAAGGAGTCTGCCATTAGATAATGGTGTAACATCTTTTGAAATAGTTTATTACATTTTAAAAATTAATCTGGCCCTCCTAGAATCCTCCCAATTAAACAAGAAAGAAAAGAAAAAGAAAACTAATAAAGCCCTCAAAATATAATTACATAATTGAGCAAAAAAAAAAAGTCTCACATTAGCCATGTCTGAAAATCTATGCCTCTCTCTGCATTTATTGTCTCTCTGGCAGGAGGTGTGTGACCTGTTTCATCTTTAGTCTTTTAGACTCCTGTTTTGTCATTGCATTGATCAGAGTTCTAAAGTCTTTCCAATTTTTTTTCCTCAATAACATTATTTTATAAAAATGAACAATATGGAAATATGTTTCACGTGATGATACATGTATAACCCAGATTGAATTGCCTGCCAGCTCTGGGAAGGGGGAGGGAAGGGAGGAAAGGAGATCATTTGGATCATATAACTTTGGGAAACATATGGAAATTTATTATATGTAATTATAAAAATAAAATATCTTTATTAAAAATTTGTTGTCTAGATTGTACTAGTTCTGCTCACTCTACTCTGTATTAGGTCAGAGGTCTTTCCCATTTCCTGTGAAACTGTCCATTTTGTAATTTCTTTTGACCCAATATTATTCCATTATATTCATAGATCACAATTTGTTTAGCCATTTCCCAATGGGGGATACCCCCTTAGTTTTTCTTTTTTGGTTACCACAGAAAAGTTGCTATAAAAATTCTTGTACAGATAGCTCTTTCCCCTCTTTCTCTGATTTCCTTGGGATATAGGCCTATTGATGGTATCAATAAGTTAAAAGGAATAACCAGTTTGGAAATTTTTCAGTATAATCTCTGTCTAGTTCTTGGAAGGCAGGCTGGGGCAGGGAGGAAGAGACTACTTCTTTCTTTGAGGACATATTTTGGATGTGATCTGGCTGAACCAGGGAGAGAGAATGAGTAAAATATCCCTTGGTGGTAGGTATGGCATCCTTGGGCTTACTGAGTCTATGGAGGTTGGGTTTGAAGTAAAGTTGAAGTCTCACCTTTGGGCTTGTTGCTATTTTGTTACTGCTTTTGTTTCTTTCAAAGGGATTTTAAAAGAATCCTTGAAAGAGAGAAGAAACTGATTTGATTTGTGCAAAATTCAAAAGCCTCTGTCCACCCTTCCTTCATAGATTCTCTGTTAAGCCTTGCCTTTGCCCTTCCTTCTCCTGTGGAACTGTGCTGGGTGTTCTTTCAAGTATATGAGCTCCTGCCTTCCCTCCTGACCTATTGCGTTTAAGATACAGGAGACGAGTTCTACCCCTATTTCTGTCATCAACTAGCCCCGTGACCCTACACACGTCATTTAGCCTCTGTAGATCTATTTCCTTATCCTTTCAAATGTGCGAATTGGATGAGCCAGCTCTCCAAGATGCTGTGTAAGTTTCCACTTGAAAATCTCTTGGCTCTTAATCACATGCCTTTAAAAAAAAGGTTAACTCTGCTGTAAAGCAGCTGTTTGATGTGAGTTTAAGCCAGGGGCAGAGTGGTATGTTGAACCCATTAAGAGTTGCATGAAAAGCCTGGAAAGTAAGGTTTAGGGTTTATGCTTTAGGAGGAATAAGGTCCTCCAGGTATCAGGACCAGAGAAAGATGATCAAGAAGCACAGTATGGATGCTTGTGTCTGATTATCCTCTTTTCTCACCTATATTTGATTCTAAGCCAAGAATGTACCTGAGGAGATAGCCCCTAGGAAGTGAAATAAAATATTGTAAGCTGAAGGAAACTTTTACTTCTTGAGATGGAGAGGACAAACTGAGGGAAACTGTTGCAAATTGTAATAAAGAAACAAACTGAGAGGAAACTATTTTCTTGTTGAACTGGAGAGGATAAACTGAGGGGAAACCTATTTCTTCACAATGGCTATGGCTCTCTTTTTTGGCTGGCTGTCTAGAGAGGCTGCTGCAGGGAACAGATACTACTGAGGGAATCTAAGGCTGCTTATTGATAATGGAGGACAGAGAAATGCTGGGGGATGCCACACACACACACACACACACACACACACACACACACACACACACACACACAGGGATACTGGTATACAGGGAACACTGCTCTGGGGAATCTGTCTATTGATCCATAATGATGACTGATCTATTTCCTAACCTCCTTCCTCCCTCACTCCCTCTTCCGTGCTCCAACTGCCACCCTTCTCCTCCCAATTTTCCCTCCCCCCTGAGTGAATTATAAAATACTCTAAGTTTCTTTCTCAGGTAAGGGGTTTATTGGGATAACAGGATGGGAAACTGAGGTAAAGGAGGATGAGGAAGTCCCTAGTCTAAGTGAGGTAAAATTGAGAAAATAGTCCAGTCACAAACTGTGACTATTAGACAGGGAAATGGAGGACAATGGCTTTTCAAGATCTTCTTTCTTCTTCAGTTAGGTTTCTCCTTCTTGTCAATTTCAACTGTCCAAAGTCAGAGAACTTTAAGTAACCAAGTCAGCTGCACCAGAGTCCAAAAGCCAAGGCAGCTTCACAAAAGTCTCTCAGCCAACCTCAACTCCAGAGAGCAAATGTGTGTCTCCCAGTCAGAGACCCAGAGACCAAAAAGCCTCCTGGTCAACTCCAACTGTTCAAAGCCAGAAAGCCAGAGACCAAGTTCAAAAGCCCAGTTTCTCTTCTTAGTATGGCCAGCCAGAAACCTCCAGGGAAAAGTATGACTTCTAGTCCCAGACACAGACACAAAAGACACTCCCTCAGCTCTAACTGCCCAGAGTCAGAGAGAGATAGAGAGTAAGTTCAAAAGCCAAGTTTCTCCTCTCAGAGTGTGGCCAGCAAAACCCCCAACTCAGCTCCAACTGCCACCAACCCAGGGACATTCCGATGGAATCCTGGGTTTTGCATTTTAGAGCTAGATGCATCTTGGTCCATAAGTCCTGCAAAATCTTTTCTCCCTCATATCTCTACCACAGAAGGTGGGAGCATGCTTATCATGGACACATGAAGTGCCTTGTTTTTCCTGAGATAGAAGCCAACCCTGTTGTAAAAGCACAGACAAGGGATCTATTCCCCAAGGAACAGAGAGTGGCTACAAGGCCACTGGTCTGGAAATGCAAGTTCTTAGAGATGTCTAACTGTGACTCCTCCTTATTCCTTAAGCATCCAGACTCTCAGCTTCTAAGGGGCCAAGAAAGCTGGCACATCCAAAGCTCATTTATGAATAGGTATAGGTGGCCAGGGAGGAACAAAGCCTGTCTTCAATACAATTGTCTGAATGGGTTCCTGGTAATTACCAGGACATTATTGGACAGAGTCAAGGTAAATGTCACTTCAACCCAGTGTCTCAATGCTAGTGAGGATAGAAATTCAAAACACCTGTCTCCCTGACTCACAACTTCCCTGGCTCTGACGCATAAACATGTATTATTATTTTGTTTCTTGCTCCATTTCTTCAGGATCTCTTCCTAGGTCTAAAGCCCAATGTCAAGCCAACCAGCATTTATTAAGCATTTATTATGTGCTAGAGATTGTGCTAAGTTATGGACACACAAAGAGAGACGATATAGTCCCTACTCTTAATAAAGAAGGAATTGCCAAGTTCCATGTCTACTGTCTTGGCAGTCCCCGCCACCCTAAACATAAATATGTGATGTAGATGTGTCTTTATAATATGAATAAAAAAAATATTTGTCCATTCTCTTCATCTCAAAAAAAAAAGGAGGAAGGAAAGAGGGAAGAAAAAGAAAGAGAAGAAAGGGGAAAAGGAACAAAGAGAGAGAAAGAAAAAGAAAGGTAAGTGATCCAGAGCCTTAAAATACAACCACTCCCTCAATGGAACAATGGAAGTAGGTAATCCTTTGTACTTCAGTGTTCTCGGTAGCTCAAGACACTGCATACAAACAAAACAAGCCATCCACTAATACAAACCATTTCTCTTGATAGAGATTATTACACATACTTGTATAAGTAAATGAGTAAAACTCTATTTCCGTCTTTTGAAACAATATTCTTTTGAAGCAATAACTGCAAATAGTTATTCAGCAAACCAGAGAAATCCATTAATTCATTCTGTATTATAGTAATGGATCTGCCTCATCTCCTACCCTAGACAATCCAGACAATTCTTTTATTTTAGACCAATATAGACCAAATTTGAACCAGAGAGCAGTGGGTTAATATAATAGAAATAATATTAGACTGAAAGCTGAGGGCATTATTTCAGTCCCAATTCCATCATTTACTACTTATGTGATCTTAGAAAAAATGTGTGACTGCCTCATTTTACCTCATATATAAAATATTAGGGTTAGACTAGGCAGTCTATAACATGTCTAATAAACTAAGTAGTACAGTGGCTAGAGTGCCAGGCCTGGAGTCAGGAGGACCTGGGTTCAAATTTGGCCTCAGATACTTCCTAGCTTTAAGACTTTGGGCAAGTCACTTAAACCTGTTTGCATAGCTCTTACACCTCTTCTGTCTCAGAATTGGTACTAAGGCAGAAAGTGAGAATAAATAAAATATATTTTTTTAAATAAAGTGTCTAGTAGAAGTAATAGTGAACTTAAAAATGGAAGATTTGGGTTCTGGATTCATTACCTATGTAACCTTTATGGGCCTCAGTTTCTTATCTATAAAATGGAAATAATAATACTTGGTGTGCCTACTTTACAGAATATAATGATTATCAAATTAGATAATATATTTAAAAACGTAATGCTATACAGATGTATGGTATTATTATTTAAAAATGAAGGGGAGGAATCACAGAAGCTCTTTGTGCAGCTAAGCAATACTAAACAGCATTTTGTTCCTCAAAGGAAATCCAACCCCATATTACCTAACTGAAAACCTGACAATAAATTGACTGCCAATTTCAGCTGCCACAAGTAAGATGTGAAGGTGGGAAGACTCTAGCTATGGACTCTTAGTCTCAAGAATGACTTGAAGGACCCTTCTGAAATGAAAGCTGACTTTGCATTATAGAATATCTATTCTTCTCTCAAGATACTTTCTGTATTTTGTGTGATTTATGAATATTTAACACTTAGACCAAGTAAAGGTTCTGGTATCAATCCATATAATAAGTATTAGTAGAGCTTAATTTCCCTTTCATGTGATGCAGTTTGTTGCTGAGTTTATTCTGCTTTGCTCAGAGTTCTAAAAGGAAAAAATTATTCTAATTCAGAGCTCTGAGACAGTTGCTTTCAATGTGACAATTTGCAGGATCCTAGAGTGATAAGTGGACTAGAACTATTCTATGACTATGGCATAAATGTAATTTATTTGATTATAGATAGAAATTGAGAGTTTGGTTACAAATTATAAGCCAAGGTAGGGACATTTTGCAGAAAGCATCTAAAGCAGATGACAAACCTTTTAGAGATGAAGTGCCAGGCCCTGCCCCACAAGAGACTGAGTGCCACACCCCAGCCAACCTCTTCTCACCCCAGACAGAAGAGGGATGAGGTGCTCCCATTGGGCTGCTGGGCAAAGAGGGTATGGAGTGAGGAATGTCTTTGGGTGCATGGAGAGGAGGAGGGGAGCAGCTGCCCCAAGTCCCTCTGGCTTTCTAGTAATGAACTCTGATGTATGAATGCAGGTGTGCCCACAGAGAGGGCTTTGCATGCCCTTTTTGGCATGAGTGCCATAGGTTCACCACCACTAATCTAAAGTATGAATGACACAAAGATAAAGGAGTAGAGGAGAAAGAGAGAGAGATGAAAGGACAGATTGAACTGCATCAGATAAACTAGTGGTGACATATATACAATTGATGTTGAGTCCAGCTGAGCAAAGAAAGTTATGAAACAGAGAATCAAAGAAGTGACACAGTGGTTCATTTGAGGAACTTTTATACACAGTTCCTGAGGCAGAAATAGGACACAAAAGTGGATAGTTCCAGAGTTGTATTACCCTAAGCAAAGGGGTTTTCCTTACTAATTTCTCCTTCCAGGTTTCTATATGTGCCTATTTTTTCTCACTGATGCCGAGTACACTGGTGGGAAAGTAGGACTAAGATTATGGATAGATTATGATGTATTGTTCCTGAATTTACTTCAATATATGAGGAACTGTGATATTATTTCTTTTGCCATATTATTAGAATAAATGGTTATGTTTGAAATCTAAAAGTGTCATTATTATGGAAGCACATTTATTGGGGCTCAAAAGCCCCAATAGTGAGTAAAAGGAATTTATTCCCCCAACAACAGATAAATTTGAATATAGTTGTAATGTGTACATTAGTATGAACAAGTTATCCCAGAAAGTAGGTGAATATGAAGAGCTAGAGTAGATGTAAACCAACTGCCAGGGTGGGCTTGGCTCAAGCTGGTTCTATTAGTTCAAATTCAGCATTGGAACAAAATGAGATACTCATAGGTCATTCTATATTTAACAAAAGCAAATTTAATTCGCCATAGTGGAGAAAGGATCAACACCTTACATGATTCTTTTGTCTCCTCTCACTGAATTGTAAGCTCCTTAAATGACAACTATTAAAAACAGGTACATTAGAGAACTGTGGGAACAGTGGATAGTTCAGCAATTCTGAAAAACAATTTGGAACTATGGGCAAAAAAGTTACTAAATTATGTATAATCTTCAACCAAGAAATATTATTAAAATTCAAGATGGGGGGGAACTTTTATTGTTTATTTTGTTTTATATTTATTTCAGAATTTTTAAAATGTAAAAAAAAATTATTACAGGTTTATTGAAGGCAAATACTTTTTTCTCCTTGTAACCCCAATATCTAGAATACAATAAGTACTTAATCAATATTCATTTATTGATTGATCTTCAAGTATTTAAACAATCACTGTAGAAAGGAAAACTGAAGCAAGTTTTGGACTTTCTGCCACTCAGGTGGAATAAACAGCAATTGAACTGCTAGAAAGAAGATATTGACAAGAATGACAGTTGGTGGGGGGAGGGGAACTTGGAGTGACAGTTGGGCATGGGACTCTCTTGTCCTTGCCCTGGAACTGGAAAGAGTGCTCTCTCCCTGTCTTAGGATAGAAGTACCTCCCATTCCTGGATTTCCCCAGCTGTGGGCTCTACCTGGATTCCTGTGATCTTGTCATCGAACAAAAGGATTTAAGGGGAGTGGTTTGAACTGTAAGGCTGGTCTTTAGGGGCATCAGTCCAAAGAGACAGGTACAACCAGCTCTGAAAGTCAGAACCTTTTCTTCTTCTTGCTGTCTATTGCTAAAGACTTTGAACATAAGAAAACTAGCACAGATTAGCTTAGACAGGAATAAAAGAAACCCTCCACCAGCCTGTGAGGCCTGACCTCAGCTCTAAAGCTGAGAGAGACTCAAAGCCAAACTAGGGAAATCCTGATTCCCTCTTCCCTGACACCTCCCCAATCCAGATTTGTTATTAGATTCATCTTTATTTAAATAACCTCAGTCAGATAAGAGGACAATCATTTCAGAAGGACACAGAGGTAGCTGAACCTAAGGACAGCCATTCAACTATAAATGGACCTTATTGGACCCCTGCTGGGCGACCTTGGTCCCAGGGGAAGGCTTGTCCCTCAGGAGGGTCCATGCTTACTTGCTCTGGGGTATCTTCAACATCAATCAATAGAGAAGACATCCTCTCAGGCTATTATAGGTGGCCCATTTCTCAGGAACCTTATTTTTCAAAGATAGCCTCTCAGCAGGGGGTATCTCCTTTTATCTGACTGGCAGCCATATTCTCTCTCTCTCCTTTCAACTCCTCCATTCCCTGTTACAAAACCTTCCTTACCCCTGAATCCCCTTCAATCCATACAATTTCCTTTTAAATATTACAGTTTTGGCGGAGCCAGCTAGGTTTTTCCAGCTTATTTTGCCAAGAATTTGAGAGAAAGAAGGCAGTTGGAGATGTCAGAGAAGTTTCAGAGAAATTGGGCCTACATACATTTCAAAAGCCTGTGTGACTGTGGAAAGCAGCCATTTTGAGAGCAGTGTTGAGTGCAGCTAATCTGCCTAGCAACACCACAGCCAATAAGAAACACTCCTTCTGAAGGGAGGTGGCAACTCTTAAAGACATTTTTTCCTTTGCAAAAGGCTTTTCAAGATACAAGATGGCAAAGAAATTATTACTTGCCATGGGTTATATAGCCTTGATTGGACATTTCTTTTATATGGTTTACAACTTATTTTTTGTCAATATTCCAGATAATATTTATTTTTTGCTTAACGTCTATGAAAGCTTTCAGTGGCTGAAGATTGGTGTAGATTGCTTGATTTCATTCATTCTCACATATTCTGGGGAATTATTCTTCATAATTAAATTACACTATGCCCTTAAAAAAGGTGTGCATCTAATTTATGGGGAAAAAAATCAAAAGACAATGAAATGGCTGTGATGATTTTAGCCACGAGGGATGAGATGACACAACTAAAGCAAATGATTAAGCAACTAACTGAGGAGAAACAAAGTTGCAAAGCTATTAACACATAAGACATACCTAAAGATAACAATGTAACTGAGCAAGAAAAGACAGATGGGGCTGAAGGTGGAATACCAATATTGCCACTAAGAGATCAAACAAGCCTACACCCAGACAGTGGCATAATTCATATTAAAACACATGAACCATTTATAGCAGCTGACCTTGAAAGTCTGAAAAAACAGATGGCTTCCTGGTTTTCAGATCCTGTGCGATGTTTGAAAGAATTTAAAAGAGCAATTAGGCTTTATGATCCAAATTTCCAGGACATTGAAATTCTTCTCTCAGCATTATTTTCAAAGAGGGAAAAACAACAATTTATTAATGAAACTAGAAATAATCCAAATTTAATATCATGGCCAGAGGAAGGAACAGACATAGAGATATCTAATAATGCAAATCTGAGTTATCTAAAAAAGGCCAGAGAAGATCTATTAGAGACAATGAAAAGTTTTTTTTTTTTTCAAAAAGACCAGACACTTGGAGACAATTTGAGAAATTGAGATAGGAGAGTGGGGAACATCCATCAAAGTTCCTTGATAGAGTGATTGAAGTAGCAGAGGATGTGCTTGGATTTGAAAATTTAACTGAACAAAATCTCCAACACATAAGGATACAATTTGTGAACGGCAGCAAGACACCTATTAGATCATATTTTAAACTTCAATGCCCAGACTGGGAAACACTAAGTCAGGAAGATTTAAGGAAAAAACTGCAACTTACATATTCAAGGTAATAAAGAAATACTAGAGGAAAAGATGAAATAATAAAAGAGCTAAAAACAAACTCAAGGAGGCAAATAGCACAATTAAACATAAAGAAATTGAAGAAATAAGAAATCTAGCCAC
Source organism: Monodelphis domestica (assembly GCF_027887165.1). Taxonomy (NCBI): domain Eukaryota; kingdom Metazoa; phylum Chordata; class Mammalia; order Didelphimorphia; family Didelphidae; genus Monodelphis; species Monodelphis domestica. The sequence continues at coordinate 437,945,778 of NC_077229.1, read as the reverse complement.
TCTGCAGTCATACAAACCCACAAGAAATTACACACAAAACAATCAAAGAAGACATATACCCAAATGTTTCCTATGTGGAAAAATGGGTCACATGTTTCATGACTGTTATTTAAAGGCACAATTAGTCTGAGCTAACAATAAAAAGAGATCCTGGAAAAGCAACATAAAGTATAGCAACAATACACAAACAAATACAAAATGTTGCAATTGTAATTGCAAACATTCATTGCAAGCACTAAATTTAGAAACCATGGAGAGACACATCCAACAGGGATAAAAGCCTTGTTATTCATAAGTAGTTTCAGGTGCTGCCAAACAAAGTCAGTTATGAAGCCAGGTACATGGGGTAACATCAAAAAGGAAAAATGGGAAAGGAAATGGGGAAAACAAAAAGGAAGGAAACTGCATGAAAATAGAATTTGGGGGTCCAAAAGCACAAAATAAAACTAAAAAGCAGTTAGAAGAAGAAATCCAATTAGATAATGATGTAACAGAGATTAGAGAGAAAATTTTTGGAACAGTGGAACAAGATACAAAGAAAGGGGAAGGAACAGATCTGACAACAGTCTGTAATAAACAAACCTTAAGCTCATTAGGACATTATAACTTAAAAAGTAAAGAACAGGAAAGATTAGATCCAAGCAACAGTGAATTGCAACATTTCTCAGCACAAGAAAAAGTAACTTAGCTGAAGAGCAAAACTGGGATATGAACAAACTAGGAATACATGCACCTATCATCCAAGTATGCTAACAAAATGAGAATACAGAACCAAGGGTCATGATAAAAGTGGATAATGAATCTACCCAACTCTTATTGATACAGGGGCAATTAAATCTGTTTTAAAAACATCTGAAGACAGCCAAATCACAAGTTACATACAAATAATAGGGGCTACAGGAAAAAAACAGAGTACCAAAACTAAAATTAAAATGGTAACTCTAAGACCCCTAACAACAGAACACACATTCTTGTTAATCCCAGAATGCCCAATCAAAATTGGGGAAAATCTTTCTACATCTACCCCCAAGACTCTTTAAAACATTATCCATTGCTGTTCATGGGACAAGTGGATGATGTACAAGTTCAGAATGAAGGTACAATATTTGAAATACCAAGTGATATATCAGAAAGGCTTTGGGATACACATTCTACAGATGTAGGGATTCTAAAGTCAGCAACACCAGTAAAAGTAGAAGTTAAAGAAGGGACACCACCAAAGATACCACAATACAAACTAAGTAAAGAAGTCATAGATGGAATCAATCCGATAATCCAAAGCTTGTTAGATCAGAAAATTTTAATCCCAACAATTTCAGAATATAATAAACCAATAATACCCATAAAGAAAGCAAAATGTGACTCCAAAGGAAAAGTTCAATGGAGACTGGTCCAAGATGTACAAGCAGTAAATAACTTTGTAAAAAAAATCCCATGCAGTCATTCCAAGCCCATCTAAAATAATTTCAGAAATCCCAAGTAAATTTAGATATTATACTGTTGTTGATCTGTGTAGTGCTTATTTTAGCATTCCAATTGCAAATGAAAGCCAAAAAATCTTTGCTTTCACTGGAATGGGACTCAGATGACATGGGAAAGATTACCGATGGGATTCTGTGATAGCCCAACAGCATTTTGCCAAATCTTACAAGATTTAAAGAACATCCAATTCAAAGAAAACAAAGTTGTGCACTATGTGGATGACATTCTTCTTGCATCCCCATCTGCTAAAGTTTGTTACCAGGACAGTAAAAAACTCCTTCTAGAGCTATATAAGAAAGGCCACAAAGTTTCCAAAATCAAAGCTACAATGGGTCATGCCTAAAATGGAATACCTAAATTTTATCTTGGAAAAGGGGAGAGAAAGATTTCCAAGAAAAGAGTAGAGGATATACAAAATCTCAGCATGTCAAAGACTAAGAAACAACAGAGGGCCTTTTTAGGAGTAACAGGTTTCTGTATATAGTGGATCCCAGGTTATAGCCAAATAACAATTGATCAAGTATTTAAACAATCACACATGTAGTAGAATAGGCAATGGGCTATGTGGTAAACTAAAATGGGCTATGAGGGAAACTAAGAAAGTCTCTCTTTTACCTAAAATATGTCCCCCAATAAGGCTATTGCAAAAAGTCACTTAACCCCCATTACCTAGCCCTTACTACTCTTCTGCCTTAGAACCAATACATAGTATTGATTCTAAGATGGAAGGTAAGGGTTTTTTTAAAAATTTAAATTAACACAGTCTAATTTTAAAATTCAACTATCCTGGAAAGGTTAACATATTAAACTGTCAGTCATTTCCACTCTATTATGAATTTGTTTAATTACATCTTGTCTTCCAAATTGAGAACGCCTTTCTTAGGGGACATATCCTGGGAGAGAGGCAGGGAAAGGATAGGAAGAATTGAGAGATAATTTATGATTTTTCCTATCTGAAGGAAGGTAAAGGAACTAAGAAGTGAGAGGGAGGTACTGAAAGGGGAGGCAGGGCACTATAAAAATACATTTTATAAAAACAGTCAGTGTCAAAGAGACATTCAGGGTTTCATATTGTAAGAAATTACATTTAGGTATTATGTTAAATATGAGAATCCTGTAGTAATATTGTGGTCACTGATTTAAAGATATGATAACTTAAGTCAAAAATGACGTTTAGTAGCTTTATTTACAAAGAGGCAGAAAGAATGAAAATGGAAAAAGGTAGTTAAAGAGACAGGTTTTAATAAGCCTTTCTCTGGTGAAGTGAGGCTCAGCCCCACAGGGGCTTCCCCATGTCCAGTGGTGTCTTCAGCTAGAGTCCACCAACACAGCCTCCTCAAAGCCAAGGCAGGAATCTCCAGAACTAATCTTTCCAGAAGCCAGGAAAGGAAGGCCAGCTCTTCACCCACCCAAGACAAACTCCAAGGGAGAAGACTGAAGGCTAAGTCCCAAGGCACAGTCCTCAAATATCACAGTCCAAAGGAGAAGATCCAGAAACAGTCCTCTGAGAAGTGGTCTAAGAGCCAAGGTCGAAGCTCCCTTAGGGCAGGAAGTTCAGGACTTTTGATAGTCCTTTTTCCATATCACTTCCTGTCTCTTCCTCCACTTAACGGGAACCAATTGCAGTCTTTCAATTTGCCTAGCACTGCTCAGGGTCAGGGCAGTGGCCTCTGAAGTTGTCACCCATTTTAGTAAGTGACTTTCGAACTCTCTCACTTAGTGTTAAGTAAGGGTGTTTTAAGTTTTTGATTGATTAATTTAAAAGTTGCTGATTGATAGACAAAGAAAGTTAATTCACTCTTCACAATATTCTATTGTTTTTTTCTTACTCTTTGGTAAAGTGGGATAATGGTTAGAGTGCTTGGCCTGGAGTCAAGAAGACCTGAGTTCAAATTCAGCCTCAGATACTAGGTGTGTGACAAGTTGTTTCATTGCTATCATTGTCAGTTTCCACATGTGTAAAATGAGATGATAATAGTATGTCCCTCTTTTTTTCCTAAACCCTTACCTTCCATCTCAGAATCAATACTGCATATTGATTCCAAGACAGAAGAATGGTAAGGGCTAGGCAATGAGGGTTAAGTGACTTGCCCAGAGTCACACAGCGAGGAAGTGTCTAAGGCCAGATTTGAACCCAAGATCTCTTATCTCTGGGCCTGGTTCTCAATCCACTGAGACATCCAGCTACCCCCTAGCATGTACCTCTTAAAGTTATTATGAGGATCAAGAGAAATAAAAATAATAGTGCCTGGCCCATAGTAGGCACTATAAAAATGTTAGTTACTACTACTCTATTCATGGACGTGTTCTTTTTTGGTGTCTTAAATTCAGATTTAAAAATAACCTATCTCCTCATTTTGTCTTTGTCACAATATATGTAGGATCTGCTAACATGTTAGGACTTTAATTGTACTTATCTCAATTTTCAGTGGTGTTATGCTCAAAACTTAATTATCACTTGTGTGAGATTAGCTGGTGTCTGTCCACCAAACTAGCATTTAATCTTTTTTTAACTACAATCCAATTAAAAAAAGAAAACAAACAAACAAAAAACCCAACTACCCAAAACTGATATCTGTAATTATGCCCTTTTAAAACCTAATTGCAAGTCATTAACTACTGCCTGAGGCTGCCGTTTCAGTTCACATTAACTAAGATTGCCTTTAGAGTTCTGACAAATAAATTCAATATAGTCTTTGCTAAACTCATTTATCTACAAATAGCATAGGATGTCAGAGTCATGGAAAGCTACTTGGGATGGAGGGAAGGGGACAGATAGTTGGCTCAGTAAATTGAGAGTCAGGTTGTGAATCTTAAATATTGAATTTTAATTTAAAATCCAAGATTTTTGATTTTTTTGTTTGAGATTGTATTTTAATAAAATCAAAGATTTTTTATTTTTTTGTTCAAGAAAGATCTTCAAGGAAGAAGTTTGCTAACTCCTAAATCCAGAGAATTAACTGTTGCAGAAAGATGTCAGAAAACCTACACTACAGCAAGAAGATCAAGAATGAACTTTGGATATGGTTGATTGAACTGAAGTTTGATTGAACATTTATTGTAAATGTATACATTTATGCCAAAAAGGGGACTGCTCCTAATTTGCTTTCTGTCAATGCACCTAGCAAAACATTGGTTTTGCTTTCTTTCTTGTCTATTTCCTCCCTCACTACTCTAATTTCCTCTTAAGAAAATTGAATGTTGTATACATCTGTAGTTAGAAGTACATTTAGGACTACAAGATGATGATGTTAAATGATTAATGGGGAGACTAGTCTCCCAATGATCATCAGGGGGGATTGTGAATCTAAAATTTTCCCAGACTCTACCTTGGAACATTATCTTAAGGTTATGGTTAAGGTTATTCCCCATTTAAACAATGGAGGTACTTGATCAGGAATGTATTGGGAACTTTAAAATTACTCCACCCATACTTAGGCATACTTTAGGGGAAGATAAAGTTGTAAACTCCTTACTGACCAATGAAAAAGTACTTAACCCATTCTTATAGTGAGGCAAAAGCCCTTAAGTCAGGTCTATTTTTAGATCTCATACAAAAGGGTGCTAAGTACCTATGAAGGTCAAATTAATCACTAAAAGGTCAGGCAACTTGCAAGGGGCAAGCTTAACAAAGATGTGAGAAGTACTCAGAATATATAATCTACCCAGAGAAGGTGAGAACTAAAAACTAAGAATGGGCTGTCCTAGGAAAAGTGTCTACTCTGATTGGTAGACATGAAAATTTAGGGGAGGTGACACAAGAGAAATTTCTCTTTAAAGGGAGCTGTCTGAACCACTTCAAGGTAATTCAATTTAATTCAGCTTTGGAAGCTGAATTGGAGGTCAGGAGTCAGAGGAGGCTGCTGGGTCTCTGAACACTAGAGTTTTGCTTGGAAATGTCTTGTGGTGAGTGATTAAAGACTGACTTAGTTTCTCTCTTAAAGAGAAAGGCCTAGGCCCTAGCCTTTTCCTACTATTTCCTCTTACTCTGTCTCTTTCCCTTTCCTTAATTCCTTCATTTATATTAATTAAAATCTCCATAAAACCCAGCTGACTTGGGTATTTTATATTTGGGAATTTTTCCCATGGCGACCACTTATTTTTGATATAAAATCAAGATGCTAAAAGTTATCTTTATAGTTTGGGCAATTCACAGTCTTGAAACCCATATTTTTGCGGTCACAAGGTCTAGACACTAGGAAGGTCTAGATTCAAATACGAACCCAGACACTTCCTAGTAGTGTGACCCTTATTGTGGAGGGGATCTTTGGATCATAGATTTGAAGTATGAAGGGTTTTTAGAGGCAATGTATTCCAACTACCTTACTATATACAATTGAGAAATTTGAGTTTGAGAGCTCTAGTGACTTGCCTAGGGTCACATGGTTCCTAATTGTTGAGAGAGGATGAACATTGGGCTTCCTGGCTCTAAGCTCAGTGTTCTATCCATTGGGTCACTTTCTTCCTTTCTTCCTTTCTTCCTTTCTTCCTTTCTTCCTTTCTTCCTTTCTTCCTTTCTTCCTTTCTTCCTTTCTTTCTTTCTTTCTTTCTTTCTTTCTTTCTTTCTTTCTTTCTTTCTTTCTTTCTTTCTTTCTTTCTTTCTTTCTTTCTTTCTTTCTTCCTTCCTTCCTTCCTTCCTTCCTTCCTTCCTTCCTTCCTTCCTTCCTTCCTTCCTTCCTTTCTTTCTTTCTTTCTTTCTTTCTTTCTTTCTTTCTTTCTTTCTTTCTTTCTTTCTTTCTTTCTTTCTTTCTTTCTTTCTTTCTTTCTTTCTTTCTTTCTTTCTTTCTTTCTTCCTTCCTCAGGTACATCATTTATTATTTATTATGTACATTTTATATACATTATTTTTCAACAGCTGTACTTTTGCTATGTGTTATGATCTTAAACATTTGCTGATTCATAGTTTGTAAAACAAAGACCTTACAAAATTCATCAAAACTCACAAACTGATCAGAAAAGTTTTGTGGAAGACTAGAAAAAATATTTTATTATCTTAATCATGCATTACACAAACAAAATTAAGTGCATCTGAAAAAATAAAAACAGGGTTAACTAATCCAAACACAGCAGATTTCTGAATCCTGATTCAACTACTTTTGTGTCCTATTTGTAATGCGAATGAAACATTTTCACTCCAAATATTTTTTAAACAAGATAGCTTTTCTAGAATTGTGGTAAACTGAGATATGTACCGGGAGAAAAATAACTTGGTTTGTAAATTAAACTAGGAAATTATCCATTTTTAATCTATTTTAGATTGTTCAAAGAATACTATAATAGATATGCAGGGCCCTTTATTAACACATACAAAAAGGATATAAAGACCAACAAAAAGTGAAATAAATAACAATGGGCCATTAGAGTAAGATGGGTAATCCTTGATAAATAAACTTGTAAATACAGTAAGATGTACAAAATATCACGTGGTGATAGGAAGACAAGATTAGTTTTTTGTTTTTATTTTTTATTTTAAAGAGTTCATGGGGGTAGTAAGCCCTAGTATTTCATTTTAATATATCTTTCTTTACACTCCTTTATTTGTGAAGACAGTTATGTGGTGATGATGAATTAGCATCCTTATGGAAGGACTTAGCTGAGCTGTATTAGGAAAAAGAAGGGAAGAGTGGTTACATGGCAGTGGGTCAGTGAGATCTCTGTGTTTTAGGGCTCTATAATGCAGAAAAAACATCATCAATAATACAATCTTGAGCACTGTTGTGACAGGCTAAATGTATAAAAAGACTTATAAAAACTAGAATTTTATTTAAACATTTTGTGCAACTATTGCTAAAATATTTTAAGTTAAACTTCCTTTTCTTTTAAGCAAAATAAATGTAAAAGGGAATCTGTGGCATTCAACAGATAAACAGAGAAGATCACTAAGAGATGAAAAGAAAGCTACTCTTGGAGCTCACTCCCCCCCACAGGAGTACCACATCCTAACCCTAAGGCAACACACAGAGTCCAAAATAAGTTTTTTTGTAAGATCAGACACCACATTGGCTTAGACACCTAATGAACAGACATATGCTCAGTTCATATCCAGTAAAGGCTACAAATATTGGTTTCCTTTTTTGCCCCCACAAAATACAGTAATTACAGTTAAATGAATGAGACTGACATTATTCAAGATGTGGTGATTTTCACCAATTTATACCTGCCCTCAAATAGCATTTGCCTAGGCAGATCATACAGTGTCTTATCAGTAACCTTTTGATGGCAGTGATGCATTCCAATGGGTCACTTTCGAGGAAGAAAACAGAGATAAAGAGGATGATTGTGGTTAGTTTTCCATACTGAAGTCACTTCTCAGAATATTACATACACTAATGTTCAAATTGAAATACAAGCTAAATGCTCCATAAAATTGTTTTGGTTTATCTACAACTTCAGATTATCTACATTATCTTCTCTAGGCTATCAAGTGGCTAGTCCATTTGTTATTTACTCATTGTATCTGTATCAAACCTACTGAGGCTTTGAAGCTTTGGAAAGACAAAAATGGCAAAACTGTTAGGTGTTTTTGAATCTGAGATCATAGTTCACAGTATACCAACAGCATCAACTTTTTTCAAATGGAAAAAATGAGACAGTTGAAACAAAATTACATCTAGCTCTAATAAAAAGTTATATGATAAAATCAGAGTAGAGGAGATCAAAGATTTAGGGTTGGAAAAGACCTCAGAAGCCATAAATTCCAACCCCCTCATTTTACAAATGAGGAAACTGAGGCCCACAAAGGAAGGAGATTTATCCAAAGTCACATAGATGGTATCAGAGCCCATATCTTCTGACTTCAAATTCTGTGATCTGTACCACACTATCCAAAGGTATCAATATTCTATTACTCTCCAACATTTGGTTCTCCTGACGATTTTAAATGGCATGCTTGATCTTTACTACAATGGGTTAAAAACTCCTAGAGGAAAGAGAGAGGATTTTCTGGACTTCTGAGAACAATTATTTTTCTTTTATTGATAGGAAGGAGAGGTCATATAAATAAATTGTAGCAAAGGGATTATTATTCCAAGTAATTCAAAGAGAATACAAATTCTTTCAGAGCAGGGACTATCTTCCTTCTATACGCAGGGCCTGATACATAATAGATGTTTCATAAATGTTTGTTGACTGATTGACTAGTTGAGATTTGCTATCCGGGCTTGTAAAATACTTTTAGTTCCTAGGAGAGTCTTATGGAAAGGCAAAATATCAAAACAAGCTGGGGGGGGGGGCGGGGGGGGGTTTGGGAATTTCTTTTACAAATTATCTTGTGGCAGAATGTTGTGGTAGAACTATCACTGCATCTAAAAGGAAAGGATCTGGGTGAATCTGAGCTCTGCTATTTACAACCTCTGTGACTTTAGGGAAGTTACTTAACCCCTCTGTCCTTCAGATTTTTTACGTAAAAAATGAGAGCGTTTGACTAGAGAATCTCTTCCAGCTATAACTTTTCCAGCTATAAGTTCAAAAGGAAGAGATCTCTTCTCAGGAGTTTGAAACAAACAAACAAACAAATAAACAAACAAACAAAAAGCAAGGAAAGAGGAAAGGCAACTTTTGAGCCTAAGAAATCTGTACACTGAGAATAACACACACACTTCCCCTCTGGCCAATCAAGCTGTAAGGGACAGATATAAATCTCCTTTATTCAGTCTAACTAGTATGTATGGAATTAGGTATGTGGCTTTAAGCTAGAGCCTGAGGGAGAAAGCCGGGTACCAAGAGAATAAGAAAGAATCTTGGCCTTCTGAGAGCTTTTTCGGGAAAGCAGAAAGCACAATATAGAATCTGTGCTGTTCCTCCCTATGCTAAGGTCAGAGGATGTTGGATTTAGGGTATTCCATAACAGCTAGAAACACTTGGCACCAAGCAGCTGGTAGAGAGCAGCCACAAAAACAAAACAAAAACCGTTGATCCCGTTGCTAACCTAGGTGTTTAAAGAGAAGCAGGGGGACGCAATGGGTAAGAACAAAGAAATATCAGTGGCAACAGGGCAGAGGAAATAGGCGAAATGCAATCACAAGAACTTAATAAAACTTGCTAGAGAGAGATATCAGAGAAAATCCTATGAATCAGGAGCCAGAAGAAAAGGACTGGACTTCATTTCTCATTTAGAAGGGCTGCAGTTCAATGATCTGAGTCGATGAAGAGTTTGAGCCAGTAAGGACCCTTTTTATTTAATTCCCTTTTATTGGCACTACTCTCCCCTATTTCTCCAAAGAGCAAACAAACTTGGTCACTGACCTCTCATTGTTAACTTGGAGAAGTTTATCTATTTTGGGTGGATAAGATCATGGGCCTCTAAGACATGTATCTAACAATAAGAGAATGAATCTGGATTTTAAAGAAGATAACTGAAAAGGTTTTGTCCTTGTAGCAGGCTCATGCATTTATGTCATCTTTCATCTGCCTTTTTCATAGTACACAAAATGGCCTTTTGATATGAATTTCAGATTCAACTGCTAGGAGAAAAATACCAAGATTATTATTAAAAAACAATGTAAGTGCCCCTCTTTTTTTCCCTCCCCTTCTCCTCTAAAGGATTTTGAGAGAGGTCAATCAGAAAAGGCAACACACTGCTGAGAAAAAAAAGAGAGAAACAGTGTACTTTATGGATGTAATAAATTTTTTATGCTTAATTTTTTAAAAACAATGTTTCTCTTCCTCTCAGCATGTAAGAAGTTCTATTTTTCCCCTTCCTCTCAAATTTAAAGTTAAAAAAAGCTTTGGATGGCAGCTAGGTGACTCTGTGCACTGAGAGCCAGGCTCAAAGATGGGAGGTCCTGGGTTCAAATTTGACCTCACATACTTCCTAGTTGTGTGACTCTGGGCAAGTCATTTAATCCCATTCCTTAGCAATGATTCCAAGATGGAAGGTATGGGTTTAAAAATAAAAAAGCTTTGGATTAGTTTAGTAAGTGTGCCTTTATGATAAAGAATGACCCACAAGTTTTCTTCCTAACCAGTACTGTAGCACTTATGTCTATACATTCATTCTGACCAAGTGGTTGCACAGAAGGTGCACGTTTCCCACCTCAAAGTTAACAAACTGACTGATTCAGCCAAACAACTAGCAAATTCAGTTAATTACTTTAGACTTCCTTGTTTCACTGAATTGACTCATTTGATTGAATTGGACAGGTTGATTCAAATATTATGTTGATACTGCTAAAAATAAAGATTAATAATAATATTCTAGTTTTAAAAATAAATATTATTCCTGTGCAACTGTTGGGGAGGGTGAATAACAAGAAAGGCCAAAAGTTCTGGCAACTGCTTGTCAGTTATAGCAATGAATTCATAATCTCAATTTCCTTCTAACTGAATCCTATTAAGGTACATCCTTTGTAGGGCTTCACCATTTTTACCTCTTTTTTATGTGATCACAGGAATTGGCTTATGTTGGGATTGGGAAGGAAGGCTTTGGAATCCTACAGATTGACAGGAGCTGGAATGCCAGTTTGAACAGCAAGGGATTATGGGAGAGAACCATTGGCTGGGGGACATTCTGAAGAGCGCTAGATCTTCTGTGTCAAGACTGAAAGCTGAAAGGCTCAGTTTCTGAGTGGCTGAAGGGTTCTCCCCTACCCCAAGCTATAAGAGAAGACCCTGATTTCCTGCCTTTAATCCCTCTACCTACTACCTAGAATCACAGACCCAGAGGAAGTGCTGGCTAGGACTCTCTCTCAAAACTCAGAGCCCAGCCCTCCTGGTTCCTCTTGGTTTCTCCTTGCCTTCCCTGAACTGATTTAAGATTTAGTGTTTAGGATATACTAGCAAAGAGATCATAAAAAGAGCAGTTAGTTGAGAAAGGGGCTGAGCTGCTGTGACCTCAGGCTTTGGCCTCTTGATCCAGCTGCTGTGGGAGTAGCTTGACAGGGCATCCTCCTCCCATTTTCCTTCAACCCATTACCCTATCCGGTCAATAAATCCTTAGTTTTCAAGTCAGATTTGGGGTTGGCCTATCTTTACTACAAGAAAGGTGTTTAGGTGATTGGGGACAGGTCTCAAAGCTTGAGTCCAGTCTTTTTCTGTGGCAAGGCTGGGCAAGGCCTGCCACACATCTCCATTGAGGGAGGTAAATCAGAATCCTTCCTCAGAAGTGACTGACAAGGGAATAGACATCTCATCCCCTTAACTTTAGCTCTCATAGGGACTTAAGGAATATAGTCTGTTTGGTATCCCTTGAAAAAAGGGATTCATCTTTCCTTCTCTCTGGAGTTTATTTCAAACTCCTGCTCCTATTCACCCTATGGAGGGAGAGATCTTGCCATCTTTCCCTCTCTCAACAGAGTTTACATTATCCCCTGTTTCCCTGATCATTTGGTCTTCTCAACTTCTCTACTGGTATTATATCTTAACCAGTGAAACCAACCATCAAACCCTTCAATAAAAAAGAAGAATCTCTTCTTTTTTTTTTTGCACTTATTAGCAGTTAGTGCTACATTTCCTTTTCTTTTTTTTTCTTTAATAGGTAGATGATTTTAAAACAAGCAGATTTTGGACATACCAGATCACATGGCTGTTTATGAAAGAGCTTGAATAATATTTAAATTCTAAAAGAAGATACTTTTCTTTACCTGCAGTTTCAGATTGGGGATAGAGAAAACTGTTTAGAAACATCGAAAAACTATGCAGATTAGATACATGGAAAACAATTAAACTGAGCCATTAGCACCTGCTGACATTGATTACTGAATTATAAGACTCAAAAGGACCTCAAATTGTCAGGGAACTTCTCAAGAGGCTAGTCATTCCAGCTGCTGTTGCCTATGCTTTTAATATGAGACTCCACAGCTCTTCTTGTTAACATGTTTAAATATTTATCTTAACATATAACCTAAATCCTTCGTTACTAGTCCAAGTAGGGCAGAGCAACTCTGGGAGCACCCATAAGAGGAAGAGTGTATAGGTTGAAGGTGCCTGACCTAAAACTACTCCTACTTGATATTGAAATTAATCTTTGGCCTAGAGATAGTCATTGGACTTTGCCTGGGCTTAAGAACAAAGCCTTTGACCTTTGCAGCTAAAACAGGTTCCTTGTTGCTATTTCTCAGTAGAAATTAAACAGTGCTCTTTCTTACTCAGATGTTATAAACTTAAAGCTTTTAAATTGACTTTCTCCTCCCTTCTCTCTTATTTCCACATCAACCACTTTCTCCAAGCTAAATTAATCCCAATTTCTTGATCCAGTTATGAAAATAAGCATTATTAGTTCTCATAACTAATTTAAAAAAACAACAGGGAACTAAAGGTCTGTTCACTTTCTAAAACTTAAGGTCAAAGCCTTTCATTGAAAAATATGCTGCTTCTAGGGGTGGAGCCAAGATGTCGGAGTAATCCTCAGCAGCTCTGTGACACAATGAGAATCCTCTCCGACCAAGATTAAAGTATTGCCACAAAATGAATACAGGAGTGAAAGAACCAACAAGGAGACAATGAAACAACTTTCAAGAAAAGAAAAACCCAAGAGGTAAGGCAATGAATATCTGGGGCACTGGGGTGAGAGGAGAGCAGACCCTGCAAGAAGGTGCAGGAAGAAGGGAAGAGCAAGCCACACATCCCACCCCACCCCCACTCCACATCTGCTGTCCAAGGTTCAGGGACCTATGCCTGAGCCAATATCCAGATGCTGAGATCCTGCCTGAGCAAAAAGAGGTATAAGCCAACCCATACCCCTTGAAATTTCAAAATTGTGGAGAAGTCCAGAGCCTCAGCCCAGGAAATTCTAGTCTGGGTTTGGGACAAGGAAAAATATAATGGTCTTGTGAAAGGTTAATCAAACTTCTAGGAAACAAACCTCCTGACCTCTAAGATTATCTTTGCACCTGGCCCATGACTACTTAACAATTTAACTCTTTATTTGTGGTAAGGTCAGATTCAGAGAGTTCCAGAGTCCTACATTACAACTTTAACAAATATGTGGGTCAAATGCCAAAAGAAAGCTCAGCTGATTAAAGAAAAAGGTGCCTAACCTTAAGTGTTATTATTAAAGTAAATCTAGTGGATTGCTGCTTTTGCACAATATCTATGGTTTACAAATATCTTAACATATCAGCCTTAAATATTTCTGGAGAAATTGAGTTTAAGACATAAGTGTCAAAGAAGTAATCAACATATTGTAACAAGCAAAAGACAAAATGACTGAGGAAACAAAGATTTGATCTTCTGAGTGTAGGAATATAGTTAGGGATAGAGTGGTTTCAACGGTTAATTGAAAGAGGAAATTTTGAGATAAGCCCTGGGAGAGGATTCTGGGTACAAAAGGAATTGTGGGCATCTGAATGAAAATAACTGAATTTACTTCCTTCTTGGATTTCCTCTGAGCTGGAAGTAGGTTTTGTCTCTCTGCCTTAATTTCCATCAAGCTGAAGAGGGGTTTTGTTCTAAGAGATTATCCCTGGATAGTCAAGATTTCATGGAGATATCTTTGACCTTTAAGTAGAGAATTTATTTGGAGGAAACCAGTGGTCCATCTGCCAGAATTCCTCTTGGACTAAGGTAATCCAAAGTTTTCCATCTATAACTTTGGGTTACTTAGTGCAGCAGCCAAAGCGGCTTCCAGGCTATTTCCCTTTTGTTAGTAATCATTAGTGGGAAGATTAGGATAAATCAGCTAGCTTGGAAAGGGTTTTTGGTAGAATAGGGAGCTATAGGCAGGGCCCAGAGAAGAAACAGAAGGCTCCCCTTAAGCAGGGGACTTAGAAGTTGGTTGGAGGTAGTTTGAAGAGTGCTAGGATCCTATTTACTAGTTTCCTTATTCCCTTTATTAAAATAAACTTTGTTTCCATAAACCAAGGGTTTTGTGCTTAACTGGCCCTGGGGAGTTCCTAGGTAGGTCAACTAACATCCCTCTAGGACAGTTCCCCATTACACGAGTATATTGATTTATTACAATGCCCAACATGTGATGTCCAGGCCCCTTCCTTAGTGTAAGACTGGACCCTGAATACAGGGAGAAACAGACTTTTATACATTAAAAACAATTAAATAAGACCAATTGACTAAAAAGAAACAATACAACATTAGGTAATCTAATTTCTGATTATCTGAAAGATTAGAAACTTTCCAAATTAGGAGAGGGATATTGAAGAGGTATAATTCCCTGAATTTAGGAAAGGAGGTCTCCCACTCCTCCCAAGTGTCTGTATACAATCAAAGGCATATGGAAGTAACTGGTTGGTAAGTATGGGGCCAGTTTTTAGATAAGACATATAGATTACCTAAGATGTTCAATTATGAGAAAACTCCTTATATCAGTTTTTGGATCTAACTGTGTTTGAGGTCAACATAACCTAAGTCATTGGCTAAGGGTCTCAAAGCAGCAAGTACAGTTGGATTAGCTTCTCAGTCATGGAAGGCTATATTTCTAAGAATGTAATAAGGTTTTCTCCCAGTTTTCACAACTGAATAAACTTTTCTCACAGGACAGAATTTGGATTAGGCTCATAATCAAATAGAATAGAAATGGAACTAAGTTAGCTCCAGAATTAAATCATAAGATGGAGTCAGTGAACTCAGTTCCCACAATGAACTATTTGCTGTCCTTATCTCAATTCCCTCACAACTTGTAGCTCAAGATCTTATTTCTTTAAAAACGTTTACCAGGATTTTGTTGGTGACTTGTGACCATGCAACACATGTCTGTTAATGTTTATGGGTGATATTACAATATTACAGTATTGATTCCAAGATGGAAGGTAAGGGTTTTAAAAAAAAAGGTGATTCTATACATGGACATCACCAGATGATCAATACTGAAATCAGATTGATTTTATACTTTGTAGCCCAAAGTAGAGAAACTCTATACAGTCAGTTAGAATAAGACCTAGAGCTAACTTTGGTTCAGATCACGATCTTATTGCAAAATTTAGATTTAAGTTGAAGAAAGTAGGGAAAACTGTGAGAAAATAATTTTAAAAAATCCAAAGACATTTTGTTTTATCAATTACATGTAATAACAAATTTCAACAAATGTTTTCCAAAATTATAAGATCTGAATTATCTCCTTCCCTCCCTTCCCTTACTCTACTCAGAGATAGTAAGCAGTTTGATCTGGGTTTTACATGTAGTATCGTGCAAAACATTCTTCCATATTGATCATTGTTGTAAGAGAATACTCACAAAACCAAACCCCCCAAATAAAACCATAAATAAACTGTGAAAGACAGTATGTTTTAACCTACATCTCACTCCAATAGTTCTTTCTTTAGAGGTGGATAGCATTTTCTCTGTCTCAAGTCCTTCAGAATTGTCCCAGATCATTGTATTGCTGAGAGTAGCCAAGTCTTTCACAGTTAATCAAGCATACAATATTGCTGTTACTGTGTTCAATGTTCTCCGAGTTCTGCTCACTTCATTATATATCAGTTCATGTAGGTCTTTATAGCTTTTTTCTGAAATTATTCTGCTTTTATTTTTTATAGTGCAGTATCTACCATCAACATATATCATAACCAGTTCATCCATTCCCCAACTGATGGACATCCCTTCAGTTTCTAATAATTTGCACTACAAAAAAAGCTGCTATAAGTATTTTTGTGCAAGTAGGTCTTTTTCCCCATTTTTATGATCTCTTTGGTATACAGACCCAGTATAAGCATTATAGGATCAAAGGGTATATCCAATTTTATAGCCCTTTGGGCATAGTTCCATAATCTCTAGAATGGTTAGATTAGTTCATAACTCCACCAGCAATACATTAGGGTCCTAATTTTGCTGCATCCCCTCCAATATTTATCACTTTCCTTTAATGTCATATTGGACAATCTGATAGGTGTGAGGTAGTGCCTCAGAGTTGTTTTAATTTGTGTTTCTCGAATGAATTGTGAGTTAGAGCATTTTTTCATGATTATTAATAGTTAAGGAAAGGATTTTACAGATATGAGATGGAATGCAAGAGAAGCAGAGATGACAGGCAAGAGCAGAATGTTCAGGAGCAAGGGTTTCTGGGAGAGCAATGAACTCTGAAACAGTTCAGTTTTGAACCCTGGAGTGAAACCAGCTCCTAGACCCATTTCAAGACTGGAACAATCCCATTCCTGAGGATTTTCCCTGTCATATCCAAAGCACTGTGGCTCTTTAGTGATCCTGTCTCTCTGTAAATTCAAGACCTGTGTGGACGGATTGGACATTCAGCTTGCCTGAAGGGTAGGCTGGGTCAGTCCAGAAGCCTGAACCTCTTCATCCATGCCAGCTACACCTAGAGACATTGCTGAATCTTAGTTTAGCCTAGGTTAGCTAGCAGAGAAGAATCCATCAGACAGAGAGGGCTTCCAGGCCAGTTCTGGTCGTTAACCAAGGTCTGAAAGGACCTGCCATCAACCTGTGTTTTTAGCTAGGGAAACCCTGTTGACCCTCTTCCATAACCTCACCTTGTTTTCCTATCCCAAAATAAATATCTGTTGTTATATACTAAGCAGCCAGATCAATATAAAGAAGAATCAAGAAGGTTAGTGGGTGGAGGTGTTTAATCCTGGAGAAAGAGCTTTCTCAGACCAGATTACATTAAATTATTGAGTTGACTGTTATTGTTCTCTCTCAGGCAGCTTTCTGTTCAGAAGAGGACATCGTGGGAGAGGCTAGGTTTAGCAAAAACTTCCTAGCCAGCCAATTATCCCCCTTCTCCTGAGGTGTTCTCTATCCTGACACAGATTGTTGCAACAGTTTACCCACCTAAGTGCTCTGGACTAAGACAGAGTAGCCATTTTGCTCTCTGTCTCTGGGAGGGAATACTCTAATAGGTCAGGTTGCCCAAAATACCTGATCACTCATCTGTATCAACAACCCAGGGTCTCCTTCCCTTTTATCAATAGTTTTGATTTCTTCATTTGAAAATCGCTTATTCATATCTTTGACCATTTGTTAATGGGGGAATGACATATTCTTAGAAATGATTTAGTTTTCTATAAATATGAAAAACTGGACCTTTATCAGAGAAATTTGTTATAATTTTTTTCCAGTTTGTTGTTTCCCTACTAATCTTGCTTACATTGGTTTGTTTGTACAAAAGATTTTTAATTTAATATAATCAAAATTATTCATTTTACATCTTATAATGTTCTCTATCTCTTATTTAGTCATAAATTCTTTCCTTCTTTATGGATTTGCCAGGTAAACTATTCTTTGTTTCCCTAACTTACTTATAGTATCATTCCTTATAGCTAAATCATATATTTTGACATTTTCTTGGGACAGGGTGTAAGATGTTGGTCTATACCTAGTTTCTGCCAAACTCTTTTCCAGTTTTCCCAGATATGACCTAAATAACATCCCTTATACAAATATAGTGGAAATGATGAGTAGATTTAATGACCTAGATCTGGTAGGTAGTATCTGAAGAACTATGAAGTGAGGTTCTCAGTTTTGTATAGGAAGCAGCAACAAAATTATCTCAAAGGAAAAAAAGAGCAAGACAGCAAAATAACTGTCTAATGAGGCTTTATAAATAGGTGGGGAAAGAAAGAAAATGAAGGGGAAAGGAGAATGGAAAAGATATACCCAAATGAATACAGAATTCCAGAGAATAGCAAGGAAGGAGAAGGATTTCTTTAATGAGCATCACAAAGAAAGAGGTCTATTGTTCAATATTAACAGAGAATTACTACTACCAAAAAACAAATAAACCAGTAACAAGTAGAAAAGTATTCCCAGAATTCAGTGTTTATAGATGTTTGCTTGAAATTAAAAACACACTTCTAGTCTGTCAATTGGGGAATGGCTGAATAAATGGTGGTATATGTTGGTGATGGAATATTATTGTGCTGAAAGGAATAAAGAAATGAAAGAATTCCATGTGAACTGGAACGACCTCTAGGATTTGATACAGAGTGAAAGGAAAAGAAACAGGAGAACATTGTACACAGAGACTGATACACTGTG
This sequence comes from Monodelphis domestica, assembly GCF_027887165.1. NCBI lineage: Eukaryota > Metazoa > Chordata > Mammalia > Didelphimorphia > Didelphidae > Monodelphis > Monodelphis domestica. The sequence goes on along the minus strand of NC_077229.1, from coordinate 437,927,415 downwards.
GTACAATCAAATGTAATGGACTTCTCTACTAGTAGCAATGCAATGACCCAGGACAATCCAGAGGAATTTAGGAGAAAGCACGCTATCCACGTCCAGAGAAAGAACTGTGGAACTATAAATGCGTTAGAAAAATAGATGATCCATCATGTGATGTGTTAGGGATGTGGTTGGGTTTTGATGTTAAAAGATCACTCTACTTGCAAATATGAATAACATGGAAATAGGTTCTGAACAATGATACTTATATAACCCAGTGGAATGGCTTGTCAGCTTAGAGAGTGGGAGAGCAGAGAGCAGGGTGGAGGGATCATGAATTATGTAACCAGGGGAAAATATTATGAATAAAAATAAAAAAAACCACACTTCTACAAAATAAATAATATCAAGTAATGGTATTTGTAACAGATAAGGGGACTTGGACTGGGACTCTCTCCTGGTTCTTTTCCTATCTGCTCTACAGCCTCCTTTTCTGAATCTTCAACCTGATCTCACCTGCTAATTTTGGGTATCTAAAGAGCTCTATCCAGGGCCCTTTTCTCTTCTCCCTTTATATTAGTTCACTTCATAATCTCATAAATTCCTACAGATTCAGTGATGATTTCTGTGCTGATGAATCTTAAATCTATTTGTTGTTGCTCAGTTGTTACTCAATCATGTCCAACTCTTCATGACCCCTTTTGGGGTTTTCTTGGAAAAGACACTAGAATAAAAGCTATAGCTTTTATAGATGAGGAAACTGGGGCAAATAAGATCAAATCTGTTTATCCAGCACCAAACTCTCTGCTCTCCAGTCTTGTATCTCCATATACATATCGGACAACTTGAACTGTAGGTCCTATAGATATCTTAAACTCAACGTATCTAAAGTTGAATTCATCATCTTTTCACCCAAACCATTCTCTCTTCCAAACTTCCTTAAAACAGCATCTGTTGGAGTCCTGGCATATACTAATCTTAATAATATTGTAGGGGTGCTCAAAAAGCTGACTCTTATGATATTTCTAATGGTTGGTTTCTGTAACCTCTAATCAAGTTAAACTTTAACCTTGTCAAATTCCCAACCCTTCCCTGCTGTTACACTCCAGAAGATTAACCAACTATCTCCGTCTCCTTGTTTTACCAGTAACAATCAATTAACATCTGTATCGAACAAGCTTAGATGCCTTAGATGAACCCCTGATTTGGGCATTAACTTTACCTATGTTTTAGGATCCCATGATTACCTCATGATATTAATGTATTTATCATTCTCCCTTCCCCCTTTATTGTGATTACCCCCCAAAAAAACACCAGTATGTAGGACAAAAAGTTAAGCTCTATACCATCTGAGATAGCTCACTGTCTGACTACTTACTTCTTGTGGGAACTTTCTTTGTCTTTGTGTCTATCTTCTTGTGTGTTCTCCTTCCCTTAGACTTTAACCTGTCACCCATTTTTCTCTCAGTCCTTGGTCCCCCTTTCTGAGTATTTTACCCACTAGGAACTTTTGTGAAGTCGGTGGATAGCTTCACCATCCTTCCAGGAACCAAGGCTCACATCCTAGGCGTCATCCTTAACATCTCATTCTCAATCCCCCAATTCCAATCTATTTCCATGGTGTGTTGATTTTTCCTCTGCAACGTCTTTTTAAGACTACCCTTTCTCTTTTCTGACTCTTTACCACTCTAATGTTGCCTGACGACAGATCTACCTGCCTCCAGTCACATTTCCACTCAGCTATTAAAGTAACCGACCATGTCACCCCTCCAATTAATAAACTCCAATGGCCTCCCATCACCTCCAGGATCAAATATCAAACCTGTTTTAGCATTCAAAGTTCTTCCTAACTTGGTCCCTTTCTATCTTTCCCGTCTTCTTACACCTTACATTCCCCCACATAGTCTGCAGTCTAGTGACACTGGCCACCTTGCTGTTTCTGGCACATGATTAGGAGCATTTTCACTAGTTGTTCACCATGTCTAGAATACCTAGAAAGCTCTCCCTCCTCATCTACCTCCTAGCTTCCCTGGATTCCTTCAAGTCTCAGCTAAAGTCCCACCTTCAGAAGAATTCTTTCCCAGTTGATAATTCTAGTGTTTTCCTTCTGATGATTATTTCCTGTTTATTCAGTTTATAACTTGCTTGTGCATGATTTATTACATGATGATCAACTGGGATAGACTTAGCTACTCTCAGTAATACAATAATCCAGGACAATCCAGAGAAAGAACTGTTGGAGTCAGAATGCAGATGAAAGCATATGTTTTTTTTTGTTTGTTTTTGTTTTTGTTAAAGCATATGATTTTTCACGTTAACTTATTTGTGTTTTTATTTGTGGGTTTTGGTTTCATATGAGTATTCTCTTAGCCTCATAGTTCCTTGTCTATAAAATAGGAATAACAATAGCATTTTTTTCACAACAGGGTTTTTGTGAGGCTCAAAAGAGACTTGGGGGGGCAGCAATGTGGCTTAGTGGATAGAGTACCAGGATTAGAGTTGGGAGGTCCTGGGTTTAAAATCTGGCATCGGATACTTTTTTTAGCTGTGTGACCCTGGGCACACTTAAATCTGCTTACCTAGCCCATGCCGTTCAATTTTAGAGGTGTTACTAAGACAAAAAGTAAGAGTTAAAAAAAATGATATGCATAAAACAAGAAAACATGCTGAATGTTCAGGAAGTTTTCCTTCCTTCCATCCTTCCTTCCTTTCTTTTCCCTTACCTTCTACCTTAGAATTCATACTGTGTATTGGTTCCAAGGCAGAAGAGGGGCAGGGGCCAGGCAATGGGGATCAAATGCCTTGCCCAGGGTCACATAGCTAGTAAGTGTATGAGTTCATATTTGAACCCAGGACCTCCCATCTCTGGGCCTGACTCTCAATCCACTGAGCCACCCAGCTGCCCTCCATAGCTAACTTTCTTGAGTATACTGCCTGTACTAAAAGTACCCTTGTCATTGTAGCAAACAATCAAACAGCTGAGACAGCAAGGGACAAATGTTTTTAAACAAAATTGTTTCACTTCCCTACAGATCAAAACACATTTTTTCAATGAATAAAAACCAATTTTGTCTCCTTTTTATTCCCACCCTTTCCCACTGGGAAAGAAAAGAAAAAACAAACAAAAGAAAAAATTATGACTACACATAGTCAAGCAAAACAAATTCTTTCATTCTCCAGGTCCAAAAAATGTTTCCTTCTGAACTCTCAGACTATTGCCTCTCTCTCAAGAAGCTGGAAAGTAGCATACTTAATCAAATGTCTTCTGGAATCATGGTCGATCCCTTCATGAATTACAATTCTTAAATCTTTCAAAGTTGCTTGTTTCTTATAAAGTTATTAGATAAGTTTTTTTCCTGGTCTTGGTCACTTCATTCTGCATTAGTTTATACACAGTTTCCCAGGTTTTTCTTCAACTTCCCCTTTAAGAATTCTATAATGGAACAGCAATATTCTATTACATTTATATTTTATATATTTATATTTGTTCAGCCATTCTCCAATTTATAGCCATTTCCTGAATTTCCAGTTTTATGCAACTACAAAAAGAGTTGCTATAATTACTTCTGTATATATGGGTCCTTTTCCTTTGCTTTCTTTAGGGGTATAGACCTAGTAGTTATTTCACTGGGTTAAAGAGTATGTACATTTTGGGGTATAGTTTAAAATGAACTACCAGAATGGCTGAACTAATTCCCACGTTTACCAACAGCATGCTAATGTTCCTTTTTTTAATCTTGTAGTTCTTCTAATAGTTGTTATTTTTCCATTTTTGGTAAGCTTTCGCCAACCTGACTGGCATGGCCCCGAACCAAAGTTTCTTTTCATCTCTAATTACTAGAACATTCATTTTAAGTTATTTATATAATTTATTTTTAAGACAATACTGTTGGATTGGCACACTCATGTCACAAAACTAATAAACTTCGGTTGAAGTTCTTGCATTTATTTAGACCAGCAGACCACAAATCCTCCAAATCTATTCTGTCTCTGTCTTTCTGTCGCCTTCCCTCTGTCTCTCTCCTTCCCTCATTTTAAAAGCTGAGCCTTGAGCTTCAGTGGATAAAGCACAAGATCACAGACCTAAACCTCGGAAGAGACCTCAGCAACCATCTAGTTCCAAACACTTCATTTCACAGATTAGAACCCTAAATCCAAAGAGGTTAACTAAATTTCCCTGGACCACCAGGGTTTTAAGACTCATAGGCGCCTTGGACAGGTCTCGACCCCCGCCCCGCCCCCGCTCCCCTCCGAAGAAATCCATGGGGGGAGGGGCGCCGGCTGCATCGATCTTCGAGCGGTTCTCGGAAAGACCAAGTCACTTTCCCAGCGCATGCCCGGAGGGGAGGTGGTGAAGCCGGGTGGGACCGGTAGGAGGGCCCGGGAAGCAGTCACGAGGTGGAAGAGAAGGCTTCTAGAGCCGGGAAACTCCGGGGCGCGAGGCGGGAAGGCGGGGACTGAGCGGGCTGACCCTCGCCCGCCCCTTCCCGAGACCTTCCCCGCCCAGCTCCCCCAACCCCGTCCCTCTTCGCCTCTTCCGGTCCCTCCCCCCGCCCCATCGGACTCTGCCACATCCTCCGGTGACATCAGCTCGTGCCGCCATATTGGAGGAAAGTAGCTGCTGCCGCTTCCACCTCAGCGCGTCTGTCTCTGCCGCCCCCACGAGCAGGATCCCCTTCCCCGCCCGCGCGCCGGCCTCTCCCGGGCCGCCGAGCGAGCCTCTCCGAGGCCCGTCCCCCATGACTCCCGCCGGCGCCGGCGCCGGCGCAGACGGACCTCGCCCCAGCGCCTGAAGCGGAGCCTGTGTGGGCCATCGCGGGCTAGCGGAGAGCGAAGGCGAGCCGGCCCGCGCTCGCACCGCGTCCCGCCGCTCAGCTCCGCCGCTGCCTCCGACTTCCGCGGTCCCGGCCGTAGCCATGACCTCGCTGACCCAGCGCAGCTCGGGCCTGGTGCAGCGCCGCACCGAGGCCTCGCGCAGCGCCGCCGACAAGGAGCGGGCGGCCGGCGGTGGAGGGGGCGGCGGCGGCGACGACGATGAGCAGAGCCGCCGGGACGAGCAGGACGACGACGACAAGGGCGACTCCAAGGAAACCCGGCTGACCCTAATGGAGGAGGTGCTACTGCTGGGTCTGAAGGACCGAGAGGTACCTGCCACGGCCCTGGCGAGGAAGGAGGGAGGGCAGGAGGAAAGGAGGGCGGCCCCGCGATACGGCCCGACTGCCGAGCCTGGGCCTCGGGGACAGCCCCTCACCTGTCTTTGGTGAGGGGGCTGCGAACCAACGAGTTCAGGACCCGTGGGGTTGGGGGCAATAATCCCTTCTTTGCTCCGAGACCCGATGGCCGGAAAGATGTCGTTCCAGCGACTTGGTCACCAAACATATGGCTTAACGTTTCTTTATATTCCCTTAAGTAAATACAGCGTTTTCAAAGGTCAGAAATTCTGCTTAATAACGCCTGTTTCCTCAACACCACCCAGCATCTTCAATGGTAGCAGTTGCACGGTGACCATTTTAAATTTGAGATTGTCCTTCCAATTGGAAAGATCTGTTAGCTCAGCCGCCCCCAAACTCATAGGTCTTAGAAGTCTTGTTAGCGCAGCCATCCCTAAACTCATAGGTCCTAAAATCAGCTGCAAATCCTCTTCATGGGAGGAAAAGATATTTCATTAAAAAAAAAAACTTGGATTAGAAAAAAAGTTACGAAGATTTTAAGGGTCAGATAAAGTTTTTATGGAAGCTCTTGCAAATATATTCACAATACATCAAGAAGCAATTTTAGTGTCCATTTATAAAAAAGTACCAGTGTCCTTTGCTATTTACTTTTTTCTCTCCGGGAAGTATTTATACAGTTGGTTAAAGCTTATCCAGGAAGTTTTCTATACCTTTTGGTATAGGCACAATTTATTTATTTTTATCAGGTATAAATAGGGAAGAATCGAGACAGGACTTTTTAATCATAGTACTTTTTGCGGGGTATTTACTTATAGTAGAGTTTATTATGAGAATTTTCATTTGGGCTTGTAGTGAAGTAGTTTGTAAAGTTAAAAGATTTAAAAATCGATGGTATGTTAAAAAGAAATACTTTCAGAATGTTCGCTGTGCAGGGCTATGATGTTTTGATATAAGACTTTAAAGAAGAGAGTGTGCCAGAACAGTGTTTTAAAATAGGTATCCTAATTTATTCTGAATTGGCCTTTTTTTTTTATGACATTTTGGTCAAGGAGGGAGGTGACTATAGACATAGAAGCCCTTTGTCAGTGCAGTGCTACATCTCAATCTAATGTTGACTTATTTGAACTCAGCATGCTAACTTCAGGTCTGCTGCATTGAAGAGCAAACTCAAAAGAAGAGTCAGTAAATTTTACTCTATAAAGTTATTCAAAATTTATGATTATGGGCATAGAATTCAGTACTAAGACATTTCCGTTTTTCTATTGTTATTTAACCTTCCTTTATGCCAGTTAGGCTATATTTTGTGTTAGGATTTTCAGTTTTCATTGCCAAGTGTTGCCATTCACTTAGAATGCTGGTGTTTGGAAACATAAAAAAACTTAAATATAACTTTATGGCAATTGGTCTAGAGTGTTGGCAGTATCTTCTATTCACTTGCTTAGTCTTATTTCTCTAAATCAGTGAAGGTATGTTCTTGATCAAGTTAAACTCAGTCTCTCTCAAGTTCAACTTGGGTCTATTATGCCTGTTCTTTATCTGTTTCAGAACTGTCAAAGGATAAATGCAGTACTGTATAAGAGCTATTTAATCAAAAAGCACTTAAGTATTTACTACATGCCAAGCCCTGGGGATACCAAGAAAGACAAAAACAGTCAAGGAGCTTTAATTCTAATGGCTGAGAAAACATATACATAAATAGCTAGACTGGATAGAAAGATATCTTAAAAAGGGAATGCTAAAGTAGTCGGAGGTGTGGGAGAAGTGAGGAGACCAAGGAAAGACTTTTCTTTGAGAAGTGACTCACACTGAAAGAAAGTTGGGAAATCTAAGGCAAAGGAGAAGAAAAACATATGGAGACTGGCTGGAGATAGAATGACCACTGTTAGGCACTGTAAGTAATATAGATCATTGTTGGCTGGTTCCTAGAGTGTGTAGTAGTGTGTAAAAAGACTGGAAAGATAGGATGAGGCCAGATTGTAAAGAGCTCTAGATGCCAAAAGGATTCCAGAATGGATCCCATAGGTATTAAGAAGGGGGTTGACATGGTCAGAACTACACTTAAATAAAATTACTTTAGCAGCTGAATAGAGGATAGATTGATCTGGGGAGAGACCTGAGGCAGGAATTCTAGTTAATTGGGAGGTTATTGCAATATTCCAGGTGAGCAGTGATGAAGGCCTGAGTTTGGTTGCAAATCTGTGAGTGGAAGAGAGTTATGTATAAGAAGAGATGAAGGACAAGATTTGGCAACTGATTGGATATATGGAGTGAGGATGACACTGGGCACTTGGGAGGAGGGAAGTACCTTTGACAGCAATAGGGAAATTCAGCCGATGGCAGGGTTTGGGAGAGGGGGAATGATGAGTCCTGATTTGGAGATTATTTGAGGCCATCTGGTTTGAGATATGCAGTAGGCAGTTGGTGACAAAAGGCTGTAGCTCAGGAGATCAGCTAGGGCTAGATCTGGGAATCATCTACATAAAGATGATAATTGAACTTCTGGGAGCTGGTGAGATCCCCAAGTGAGATTGTGTAGAGGTAAAAGAGAGAGAACCTTTGAACAATCTTGTGGATTGACCAGAGTTGGCATGTAGCAGTTGAAGATCTAGTAAAGAAAACAAGAAATCACTTTCATCTCTTTAGTAGAAAAACTGTTTAAATTCATAAAGTTATAGAAGTAACTGTGTTTTGTTTCTTTGCAAATTCAATTTAGAACATCTTAACTTGAGATAATTTTTGAGAATAAGTTTTGAGATAATTGTGAGAAAATGACCTGGTCTGTTTTCAGTTGTGAAGGCATAATCCTATAATATTAAATTTGTCTTTTTCTGTATTCTTATTTTCCCCCTCCGAAGATAATTTATCACTAATCCTCTCATTTGATTTTTAAAAAATAGTTACTCTAAATTTAGACAGTTTAATATTTTACAATGATAGAATCAGGCTACAAGTAATTAAAGCTGTATGTTTACTGTTAGGAATTGCAATGCTTTCAGTGTGATTGGTATGATCAGAGTAATTGGATTTAGAATCCACAGGGACCCTAAAAATCATCAAGTCTAATTCTCTAATTTTTTATAATAAGAATTGAGGTGTGAAGAGAGATTTTGTGACTAACCTACTCTGCTACAGATATTGGTGTTACTAGACTCTTAAATCCAGACAGTGTTTTTAAACTATGACACACTGTGATTGTTGAAGATAGCTGGCTGATTTCAGTACTGTCATTATTGGTGGAAAGATTTGCATTTGCTTTGAGAGGTTATAATATTGTGAAGAGTTAGCATAGTTGATTTTGATATCAATCCTCCCCTTTAAGAGAATAATTTCTAAAACAATAGATTGTTACAAATATAGTATTTGTACATGGATCTTAGCAAGGCATCTCATAGATGAAAATATATAGATTGAATGATAGATAAGATGGATTCAGAAGTGATTGGATAAGTAGAACCAAAGTTTACGGTTTAGTAGAAAAAGCCCTGGTTGAAGAACAGAGTATCTACTAACTGACCACATACAATGAAGTGGGAATAAAGGATATCTGATGTAGTAGACTCAGATGGGATTACTGGAAAGTTGATATTTATGTGTTGAAATTAATATATTTAAATTAAGTGGATATAAAACAAGTTTAATCATATGTATTGGTGTATCTTTGTCAATAAACATTTGCTAAGTGCTTACTATGTGCTAGGTACTTTGTTAGAAGCTAAGCACTGCATATAATAAATTATTTTTTAAGAAATGAAGAGTAGTCTTTTCTGTGAAGAGTGACCTGACTTTGCTTCTAGTTCCAAAACTAGTCACAGTCATTTGGAAATGTCCATGTAGAAGGGATGCTCAAAAGTGTTTCAACATTTTAAGCTTTGGAAATTTAGCTCCTTTCTTTTCCATACTGGAAAGTCTGGTCAATCTGGCAGAATGTCTTCTGGACAGTCACCAAATCCTTGGACAGACCTTTTTATGCCAGTAGGTGATCAAAAATCCACTCTTATAAGGTCTGAGTCCACCAGGAAGCTCTTGTCTACTGCTATATGGCTTGAGCAGCCCAGCCAATTAAGGCTTAAAGACAACTCTTTTCTTTTTGAGGAGAATTACCCCAGAGGTGTTGAATGCCTGCCCTAGATGCCTGAGTTTAGCCCAAACCAGATTAACATGTAATTGGTAAATATTTAATAAAATAATAAAAAAAAAACAAATATTAGCCTAATTTACATGGAGGAAGAGATCTAGCCAACTTCACATAGAATGCCTGACATGCCAAGATGGAAGTGGGTAGATAGGTGGAACCTGTACATTTGTTATGGGTTCCCAGTAGTTTTGGTTAGGACTTTGGGTCATAGATGTAGACTTGGAAGAAGACTAAAGATTCCATTTTATAGATAAAGAATTTGAGGCATGGGGGTTAAATGACTTTCCCACTGTCACCTAGAGAGTTTGAGTGTGAAGCTTGTTTTGAATCTAAGTCTTTCTTATTCCCAAGAACTGTTCCTTATCTACTAGAGTAAAACACCTGGCTGCCTTGGAATTATAGTTACCTTGTGGAGACCATTCATTGCCTGATTTTGCCTGAAGGGAAGCAGTTGGGAATGGTTGTAATGGAGACAATTAGTTATAACAGTAAAGGTCATCTGCCCACTAGGTTACATATCCCTTAGGGCAGGCTATAACCTTGGTTCCCACTTAAGGGGAAGGAGGAGGGAATAAAAATTTTTTATAAATGTCAAGAATTGTGCTAAGGGCTTTTCAAATATTATATAATTTTTTCTTTGGAGGCTACTGGTTGAGCTAGATGACTGCTGTGGTCTAAATCTTTTATTCTATGATGCTTCTATTTATTTATTTTTAGAAGAGGACAAAGAATTTCAGCATGACTTGTTATAAACCAATCATCTTACTAAAATAATATATCAAGATGGGGAATAATTGTATTATTTGGAAGAAGCATCTATTTTAAGGCATTAGTATTGTCTTTCCATCTTTTAATTTAGGAGAATGATTTTATATATACATATATAGTGAGCTGGAGTTTCATGTGGTTTATGGAGTAAATCTTACTAGATTTCAGTGATAGCTTGCATTGTCTTAAAAAAAATTTTTTTTTTAAACCCTTACCTTCCAACCTAGAATCTATTTTGGTTCCAAGGCAAAAGAGCAGCAAGGGTTAAGCAAATGAGGTTAAGTGACTTGCCTAGGGTCACAGAACTACAGTGTCTACAGGCAGATTTGATCCCAGCACTTCCATTCTTTAGAACTGGATCTCAATCCACTGAGCAACCTAGTTGTCCTATCAGAGCAAATTTTAAGGACTTTTTGGGTGTAAATGCTATCTTGGTAATGTGATTGTGCCCTAAAGATTGCAGATTACCAGAAGATAGTAAGGAGATAAAAAGTTCAATCTGTAGAGACCACCAGGTTGTGTTCTGGAATGTATATAAATAAATATTTAAATTAGGAGTTCACAGGAAAGGCAAGGATTTTCTTCCTCTTTCTATTAAAAATTAAATTCACAAGGTCTGTCTTTTGTTGTTTTTTAAACCCTTACCTCCCACCTTAGAAAATCACTATGGTGTATTGGTTCTAAGGCAGAAGAGCCATAAGGGGCAGGCAATGGGGATTAAGTGACTTGCCCAGGGTCACATGGCTAGGAAGTGCCTGAATGTAGATTTGAATGTATGACCTCCCATCTCTAGTCCTGACTCTCAATCTACTGAGCCACCCAGCTGCTCCCCACAAGGTCTATTTTGATACATTTTAGTTAATTGAATTTAAATTGAAAGAGATTATAGACCATTTAAGTTGACAATTATTTCTTCTCTTGGTAATGTAAATTACCTTAAAAACTCTTGGAAGTGATTTCATACATTTATCAATATCAAAAGTGTAGTCCCTGTCCCTATCCCTATATGTGCTAGTTGTTGTTATTATCCTTTTGACCTCTAGTGAATAACATGGTACTTAATTAAAACTTTCTCTAAGAAAGAAGCTCCTTTAAAGAAGCTAACTTACTAAAAGGAAAACCCCCCTCCACTTGGAATTGATATTTAGTGATATGTTAGCACCCTAATTCTTCATTTCTTATACTTGAATGTATCATTTTGTCTTCTGTATTTATTTCTTTTCCTACTGATTGTGATGCTAATAAGGTATGTTATTGAAATGTATCCTCATTTCAGTTATTACTGTAACATGGAAACTTTCTGTAGAAAGTTTGAGTAGGATCACAGAGTTGCAAGAGTTATTATAAGACTCTCTTAGACCCAAACTTTTTACACAGGGGACCAGTTCATTGTCCCTCAGACCATTGGAGGGCCAGACTGTAAAAAAAACTGAACAAATCTGTATTACTGCCCTCTGGGATAGTGGAGGCTGCAGCGCTGGCTGTGATGGGCCTCTCACACCTTGCACAGGCCCATCACCACCACCACTATACGGGGCAGCAGGATACACAGTGAGGAATCCCCTCCCCCAGATCTCTGCTCACCAGGCTGAAGTCTTCCATTGTGCAGCCACATAATCCTTTGCGCAGCGCTGCATTCTCGTTCAGTTACCCTCAGAACAAGGCCACGCAAAGGATTATGTCACCGAAAGTAGTACTGTACGTGAGCGACACCATACTTTGCAGTGCTGCTACATACAGTGCTCCTCTCACTGACCACCAATTAGAGGTGCGTCTTCTGGAAGTGTGGTGGGGGCCGCATAAATGGCCTCAGGGGGTCTTAGTTTGGGGACCCTTGTATTAGAGGCTTTCTAGTCTAAACCCTCATTTTACAAAAGAAGAAACTAAAACTTGGGAAAGTGACTTGTCCAGCTTTCTACTATGCCATACTGCCTTCCAGTTAATTTAAACATCACATGTTACATGAGGTGAATTTTAAAAAAATTGATCTACTATTGTGTTTGTAAGCATAGACCAGTATTAAGACTTTTTCTGGATGGTGTATATACTGAACAAGGTACTAATCAAGTTCATTCTTCAGCTAAATATCATATATGTGTGGATTCTTTTGGATCCAAGTAAGAGTTGTAAATTCTGGCAGGTAACAGATCTGCTTAGAATACAAAAATGAGATTACATTGAAAATAGTCCTGGTAAAATAAGTGAATTGGAGAAATTATCTTTTAAGCTCTTAACATGATTTGTCTCTGATCATCTTTTATGATTTATTTTAATTTCAGGTATGTGAAAGAGCTAATTTAGCTTTCATTTAATAATGCATGTAAAATCCTATTGTAACAGATACCTTAAAAAAATTCTTTGACAAATAAACTACCCAAGCCCAGACATGGTAGGGACATTGATGATTTTAAGCTGCATTTAATATAAAATCCAGTAAGATAAATTTGATGACCCACTAGGTCTTCTTTTAGCACATTTTCTAACAACAGTTTTTAATGATACAGGACCCTAGATTCTTTACCTTTTCTCCTTGCTGCTACTTTTTTTTTAAATGCTTGAGAGAAATAAATTGGAAAGAAATCTGTTCTCTTTCACTTGTAAATGGCGATAGCTAAACTGGTTCTGTGTGGCAACCCACTTGATAAAGACTGGATGACTTAACGAAATGACTGACTGAAACATACATTCAGTTTACTTTGTTTTACTACTTGTTCAGAGTGCTTAGGATAGATTTATTAGAAGAAAAGACTTAAAAACTCTATGTTGAAATTTTGAGGTGATGAATTTCAGTCCTTGTTAATCACTTACTCTTCAGAATATGAATATTTTCTAGACAACTATAAAGAATGAACAGATGGCTATTGTCCACCTGTGTTTTATGAAATATATTTTTTTGCTAATTTTTTAACACATACATCCCAACATATTCCTTCCATGCCTGATGTTTTATGCAGACCCATTGCCTCCTATCTCTGCAGAGAAGTTGGAGATCACCTGTGTAGTTTATATCTTCCACAGTTCTTGTCTGCATGAATATGAGACATACTGATCATACTGATTATACTGGTGTATTTTAGACTATTTATCTAGTTAGGTCATCATTATTCCGATAGGAATATGTGATTAGCAGTTACAGTGAGAGCAGATGTCAAAAAATACCTTGTGAATAAATTCTACTGTCTATAAGATCTAGAATAATAAGTGTTTTGACATTGATTCTGGTTGGTTGGTTTTGTTTATTTTAAATTTTGGACTAAAGACAAGAAGGAAGGTGAGCATATGTACACAGTTTAAGTGCATGAGAAATATTTATTGAATTAATGAAGACCTGGAAGAAACAAGGGTGTTGACAGCAGATTAAATTACATAAGAACATAAATGCTTGCTTACATTCATTAGGTTTTAATTCTTTATTCTGGAATCACTAAAGTAATTTTGGCATTAAAATATTTGAATGTGAGGTATAAAACCTATTATTTCTGTGAAAAAATTTATAACCAAGGTAAAGGATAACATAGGTTGCTTTCTTGTGAATTATGGACCAGGATTAAGAACCTAATTCTCCCTCTTCCTTCTTTTAAAATTTTTATTTAGTAAGCTATATTAGCTTTTTTCTTTTTTCTTCTCATGTCTTCTTGTTCCACCAGGCAGCATGATCATAATAATTAATACCATCAAATATTTCCTGTATTATGTACAAAGAATTAATAGAATATTCTCCTCTATCAAGGTAATATAATATAGATGATCATAATATCTCCTTTCTAATGGTCTCCCTGCCTCAACTCTTTTTTCCACTAGTGTCTATCCTCTTTACCAGAAGTGTCAAACATACAACTAGAAACATTTGTTGAGGGCAGCCCAAACCAGATTAAAATGTAATTAGTAAATACTTAAATAATTGAAAACATAGATTTTAGAATTTAAATTTTAAAACTAAGTCAATATTTAACCTGAAGCGATCATTATGTATGAATTAGTGGCTTCTTTTCTAGTTGAGTCTGACTGTGTCACTCTCCTTTAGTCAGATCCCAGGTACTTCTAGTATCAATCATAAACTCTTTGACATTTAAAATTCTTATAACCTGGCCAGTTTTTATCTTTCCAAACTTTCTACACATAACTCCCCTAAACAAACTTTATGATCCAGTTGTATTGATCTCCTTGCCATTCACACTATCTCCTGTCTCTTAGCCTTTGTCCTGTGTCTTAGCCTGTTCCCTATGCCTAGAATCTAGGCTCTTCTTCCTCACTTTCACTTCTTAAAATGCCTGATTTCCTTGAAAACTCACTTTAAGCTCCTCCTTTTGCATAAAATCTTTGCTGGGCTACTCTCACACTCTTCCTCCTTCTCTAAAAATGTTATTCTCAGGGTCTTGAGATTTTTTTTTCTCCATAGTCTAGTACAGTGATGGTGAAGCTTTTAGAGATTGAGTATTATACAAATCCCCCCCCACCCCATTGCAATGCCCACCCCCCACCCCCACTCCAGACAGAGGAAAGAGAAAGGGAGAGAAATGGCAGAGTCCACTCAGTGGCAGGGAGATGAAGTGGAGGAGGGAGGGGAGCAGCTCCATCAAAGTCCTCTTTTTTTAGTTACTAACTCTAGCAGAGGATGGCACACATGCCCACAGAAAGTTCTCTGTTATTTTTGATGTGTGTGCCATAGGTTCACCATCACGGGTTTAGTAGAAGCTTAATGTTAAATTGACCATGCTAGATTCTAGAAGGTGTTCAAAATACTAGTATCTTTTCTTTTTCTGTTTTTTGTTTTCTTCTCTTATTGGTAGGGACAGATTCTTTCCCAGCCCATCAGTTAAGAAGATTTTTGAGTAGCTATTTGTAGGGCACTTTTTAAGATATAAAATCATACCCATTAGACTATTAGCTCCTTGAGCACGGACTTTTTGCTTTTTGTTGTAGCTCTTAAACAGTATTTTTTTAACCTTTGCCTTCTGTATTATTGATTCCAAGGCAGAGGAATGGTATGGGCTAGGCCATGGGAGTTAAGTGACTTACCTAGGGTCACCTAGCTAGGCTGATTCTCAATCACTGAGCCATCCAGCCACCCCCCACAATCTCTTTTGTTAAAGTTTTTATTTTTTCAGTTATTTATAGAAAAAATTTTTGACAATTGTTTTTTGACATTTTTTTAAGAGTTCAGATTTTTTTCCCTCTTTCCCCTCCTCTCCTTCCTGAGGTGATGAATAGACTGATATATGCTATACCCATACTTTCATGTAATACATGCTTCCATATTGCTTCTTATGATAGAAGATTGTAACACACCAGGAAAAACTGGACAATCATTCTGAGCTTGAACTGACTTCTTTATTTGTGGGTAAATATAGTGGTCTGATCATACCCATTCTGTGATGAAGGGCCTCTTTTAGATATACAACAGTCTGTTTTATAGGCTCTTGATAGTTAATTAACATAAGCGATTAATAAAACCAAATATACAGAATCTGTTTGTAGGAAATATTTTGCTAAAAGAGTTAATAAATTTCAAGAAAAAGTTTAAGACAGGCAGCCCCCATTTTTTCTCCTTCTGGTGATTGAGCACCAATTAAGTATTCTTATTTGGATATCAAAGAATTACAAAGAACAGGACTTCTTAAATGTCTCATTATCTAAAATGTATGATTCATGGTATGTCACAAGCACAATTCATCAGTGTAATTTGTAACAATAACAGAAAATATGGGAATGAATCTGATCAGGATATGTTTTCAGCCATCTCCAATTGTTATTACAGATAATAGACTGACATCATCAAGCTTAACCTCACTCTTTTTTTTTATTTTTTATTTTATAGTATTTTATTTGATCATTTCCATGCATTATTCATTAAAGACAAAGATCATTTTCTTTTCCTCCCCCCCAACCCAACGCGTGATTCCACTGGGTATCACATGTGTTCTTGATTCGAACCCATTGCCATGTTGTTAATATTTGCATTAGAGTATTCATTTAGAGTCTCTCCTCTGTCATGTCCCCTCAACTGCTGTAGTCAGGCAGTTGCTTTTCCTCAGTGTTTCTACTCCCACAGTTTGTCCTCTGCTTATGAATAGTGTTTTTTCTCCTAGATCCCTGCAGATTGTTCAGGGACGTTACACTGCCACTAATGGAGAAGTCCATTACGTTCGATTATACCACAGTGTGTTTGTCTCTGTGTACAATGTTCTCCTGGTTCTGCTCCTCTCGCTCTGCATCACTTCCTGGAGGTTGTTCCAGTCTCCATGGAATTCCTCCACTTTATTATTCCTTTTAGCACAATAGTACTCCATCACCAACATATTCACAGTTTGTTCAGCCATTCCCCAATTGATGGGCATCCCCTCGTTTTCCAATTTCTGGCCACCACAAAGAGCGCAGCTATGAATATTCTTGTACAAGTCTTTGTGTCCATTATCTCTTTGGGGTACAGACCCAGCAGTGCTATGGCTGGATCAAAGGGCAGACAGTCTTTTAGCACCATTTGGGCATACTTCCAAATTGCCCTCCAGAATGGCTGGATCAGTTCACAACTCCACCAGCAATGAATTAGTGTTCCTACTTTGCCACATCCCCTCCAGCATTCATTACTTTCCTTTGCTGTCATGTTAGCCAATCTGCTAGGTGTGAGGTGATACCTCAGAGTTGTTTTGATTTGCATCTCTCTGATTATAAGAGATTTAGAACACTTCTTCATGTGCTTATTAATAGTTTTGATTTCTTTATTTGAAAACTACCTATCCATGTCCCTTGCCCATTTATCAATTGATTTTTTGTACAATTGATTTAGCTCTTTGTAAATTTGAGTAATTAAACCTTTGTCAGAGGTTTTTATGAAGATTTTTTCCCAATTTGTTGTTTTCCTTCTGATTTTAGTTACTTAACCTCACTCTTAAAGATAAACCAAAGGCCCCTTTCCAGGCCTTAAACTTCAAGGAACCTCTAGTTAACATAAATCCTTCATAAAAGTAAATATCTTCTTACTTTTTAAAAAACCCTTACCTTCCATCTTAGAATCAGTACTGTGTATTGGTTTTAAGGCAGAAGAATGGTAAGGGGTAGGCAGGGTCACACAGCTGGGAAGTGTCTGAGGCCACATTTGAACCCAGGACCTCCCATCCCTGGGCCTGATTCTCAATCCACTGAACTACCTAGCTGTGCCCCCTATACTTTCTGGTCTTTGTAATATAGTCCTAATTGCTACTACTGACACAATGATTGTTTCTATTATCTTTATTAGGAATCCGGATCAAGCTCTGTACTTAACATTTCAAAAGTTGATAACAGAAGCTCTTAATTTTTTTGGTAGCCAAAAGACTCTGCTACTCTGTACTCTATCTTTTACTGCTATAGTTAATATTATATTATTATAATTGACATCTTATACATAGTTTACCAACTGTAGGTCTAACTTACTAAAATCATAGTTGCAGTTACCTACTTAAAGGATTATATGTTATTCCTTGTTTTATAATCACTGTCATAAAATTAATAAAGGCAATTTCCTTTTCAAGACATATCACATAAAATATAAATCTCATGAAGGATATATAGTGGAAGATAGCATGTTTTGATCTGCATTCAGATTTCAGTAGTTTTGTCTTTGTGGATAAGCATTTTCTTCATGAGTCCCTTGTGATTATCTTGGAGACTTGCCTTGCTGATAATGATTTAGTCCTTCACAGTTGATCACTGTATAATATTTCTGTTAAACACAGTATCATTTGCACATTTTTGTATGCACTTGTTTTACTTATGACTTGACTTGTGTGTTTTTTTTAATAAAACCCTTACTTTCTGTCTTCGAGTGTTAAAGGCCCCTGGGTGTTAAGTGACTTGTCCAGAGTCACACAGCTAGGAAGTGTCTGAGGTCACATTTGAACCTAGAACCTCCAATCTCTAGGCCTGGCTCTTAATTCACTGAGCCACCTACCTGCCCCAATTTGTTTTTGTTTTTGTTTTTTTTTCTTTAAGATTTTAAACATTACTTTTATTTGGTCAATTTCAAACATTATTCATTGAATACAAAAATCATTTTCTTTTCCTCCCTCCCCTCCGACCATCCCTCCTATAGCCAACGTGCGATTCCACTGGGTATCACATGTGTCTTTGATCTGAACCCATTTCCATGTTGTTGGTATTTGGGCTAGGATGTTCATTTAGAGTCTACATCCCCAATCAAGTCTTTTAGTGCCCTTTGGGCATAGTTCCAAATTGTCCTCCAGAATGGTTGGATCAATTCACAACTCCACCAGCAATGAATTAATGTCCCAACTTTGCCGCATCCCCTCCAGCATTCATTACTTTCCATTGCTGTTATGTTAGCCAATCTGCTAGGTGTGAGGTGATACTTCAGAGTTGTTCTGATTTGCATCTCTCTGATTATCAGAGATTTAAAACACTTTTTTATGTGCCTATTAATAGTTTTGATTTCTTTAACTGAAAATTGCCTGTTCATGTCCCTTGCCCATTTATCAATTGGAGAATGGCTTGATTTTTTGTACAATTGATTTAGCTCTTTGTAAATTTGAGTAATTAAACCTTTGTCAGAGGTTTTTGTTATTAAAATTGTTTCCCAATTTGTTGCTTCCCTTCTGATTTTGGTTACATTGGTTTTGTTTGTACAAAACCTTTTTAATTTGATGTAGTCAAAATTATTTAATTTACATTTTGTGGCTCTTCTAAGTCATCTTTCCCTTCCAAAAGGTCTGACATGTATACTATTTGTTTTCTTGGTAAAGATAGTAGAGTGGTTTGCTATTTCCTTCTCCAGTCTTGTACCTAGTAGAAATTGAATAAATGCTTGTTGTCAGAAACTTAGAGAAACAGTCCTTGCCCTTAATGAACTTCCAGTGGGGGAGACAGAATGGAAAAAATTTGGAAGATAAAGAATACATACAAATTAATGTAGCTATTCTTTAATCCTTCAAAAGAACTGATTTCATTTATTTGGACACGACTTTCACTGACCCCTCTGTCTTGGTGCACTTAACTAGTTTATTACTCTTCAGTTTATTGCAGGGACCATGCTAAAAGTTTTTCTAGTTTGGTGGTACTTGCAAGATGTATTCTCTGCAGAGATAGTCTTCAGGGATCCAGAGTCATCTCTATTCCATGATGAAGCATCAGAATAAGGCTTTAAAAGGAGATAATATAGCTGTAAATATAAACTATAAAATTGTGCAATGTTTAAAAACTGTTATTTAAACTCTGAATTTGTGGAACAGGTAATTTCAGAGGAAATCCTCGTACAAAACAAATTTTCTAAAAATTCAAACCTTTTGACTACTAAAGTACTCTTAAAGGAATCCATGATGAATCCATTTTTATTTCCAGGACTATAGGTTGCATTAAATAAGGAATACATAATTCTAAAACCTAGTGAAGAAATGTGGGTGTTCTCTTCATTTTGTTATGTGATTAACTTGACTGATTTGGGAACATAGTTTAAAAGTATAGATTTTTCACTAAAAATAGAAAGAAAAAAGATGAGTTTTTGTGTTAAGAAGCTGCTTGAGATCTTTTTTTTTGCCTTTTCTATTTTTTTTAAACCTTCACCTTCCATCTTGAAATCAGTACTGTGTATTGGTTCCAAGGCATAAAAGTAGTAAGGGCTTAGGTAATGGGGGGTTAAGTGACTTGCCCAGGGTTAGGAAGTGTCTGAAGCCAGATTTGAACCCAGGACCTCCTGTCTCAATTCACTGAGCCACCTAGTTGCCCCTTGCTTGAGATCTTTTAAAGCTCTAAGGCATGTCATATATGCAGTCCAGCCAGCTTTCTTCCTTCAGTCTAGTTCTGCATTTGCTGTAGTTCCTATCTTAGGTAGAAGTATAAATGTAGTGGGCTAGCCATCCAACTGAACATCCCAGGCATATTTCATCCATTTGGCTTTTCAGGTATTGAAAGAATAATGGGCTAATAATACTTAGCCTAGAGAAGACAAGACTTGGGAGGAGTATAAAGATATCCAGTGATAAATTATAGTTCCCTAAAATTTGTTGGTTTCCCCTAACTATTGGTCTTCAAAGGGAAGTCTGGACAACCCTGTGGGTATTATTAGAAGGGATTACATTTTTTAGGTGAAGTTCCCCCTCCCCCCCAATTTTATTTGAGTAAACTTAAACACCAAATAAAAAAGGCATTTTTTTTTTTAGGTCAGAAACCTGCAAATCACCATTATGAAAGCTGTCCTTGTTTTTTCCCTCTGTTCTTCCTTCTAATCTGTGAATTTTAAAAATGCTTCAATGACTCTCTTATTTGTAGAGGGAGGGAGCAACTCTACTGTTATTCTTTCTTTCCCTACCTTTTAGTTTTTGTGTCTCATCTATTCATTATCATGTTCTTTTTACAAATTTTAACTTTTTACTTAATTTCTAAAAAAGAAATTGTGTAAGTTTATAGTATTAAAATATAAAATATATTGATATTATACAATATTCTACCTATATTCTATGCATTTCTGAGTTCTAAACCTTTTCTGTGTTTTCTACAGGTCTTTACAGGTTGTCTATGTCTTCTACTAAACTCTCAAAAAATTCCTATTTAATTTCTTATTCTGACCCTTGATAAATGGAAACCATAATGAGAAGAATCACAATGTGGAAGGGATACTTATAACTGTATTCTTGAGTTCACTTGTTTTTGAGTCTTCCTTATCTAGTCTTTTTTTTTTTTTAAACCCTTACCTTCCGTCTTGGAGTCAATACTGTGTATTGGCTCCAAGGCAGAAGAGTGGTAAGGGCTAGGCAATGGGGGTCAAGTGACTTGCCCAGGGTCACACAGCTAGGACATGGCTGAGGCCAGATTTGAACCTAGGACCTCCTGTCTCTAGGCCTGGTTCTCAAACCACTGAGCTACCCAGCTGCCCCCCTTATCTAGTCTTATTGATTTATTTTTCTGTTTTTTCATCAGTAACAAGTAGTTTCCATAATTATTACTTTATAATATAATTTGAAGTCTGGAAAATTTCTCCCCTTTATACCTTTTTCTCCTTAGGATCTAGGTCTTTTTCTCTTAGTGAATTTTATTTTTTCTATCCCTATAAAGAAAGTACTTTTAAAAAAGTTTCATTTCTCATAAATTGACTAATGATTATAACATTGTATTTATTAATGCTAAAGGGAATGGGAATGGAGGAATGGTAGCCTAATGAGAGCAACTTGGTACTCTGGGAAAAGGACTGAATTTGAAATCACAAGATCCAAATTTGAGTCCTAGTCCTACTACTTTGCTACCTGTGTAACCTTAGGTAAGTCTTTTAACCACTCCGGTGAATTAAGTTGTTTGGACTAGATGTCTTCTGTTCTTTCCAGATCTAAATCAATGATACCTCTAAGTGGGTCTAGGTATGAAAACAACTGAAGCATTCCAGAGAAATGTAAGATTATGTATAATTAGCATTAGAATAAGGTTGGTAATAGAAAGTCTTGCATAGGATACTAGTTTTATTTGATTAGAACAGAAAGGTTTAAGTTGTACCAGTAAGTGTGGCATGAAATTTATATTGGTTTGAGTAATGAATATGGGAAGAGGGCCATAAGTCCTCCTAAATTTGCCTTGATATTGGAGGCTGGTTGTAGATGTTTTTGTGAGGTGATCAAATTGGAATTTTAGAAAGTAATTTCTTGCATTGTATAGAGCAGTTTGGAAGAAGAGGCTGAGACTTGAGGTTGGGAGCCCATTTTGTCCTTTGTTTAAGCAAAGATTATTTTAGGTCATGTTAATAGTTGTATTTGTGGAAATAAATAGATATGGCTTGATCTAGGAGACTGGAGGAAGAATTGGTAGGTTTGCTCTGGCATTTAGGGAAGTAGAATGATCTTAATGCCTAAAAAAAGTTTTTAGGACTTGTAATTTTTTAAAAAAACATTCACGTGATTTTTTTCCTACTAAAAACATGAGCTCTCCATAAAGAGCTTGTGAATTTGTTTTCCTTTTTTTACTTGACAAAACTATGTCACCATATTCTACTAGAGGATGAATCTGAGCAAACTGCCAACAACTGAAATAAATTATGATGGCTCGATAATTTATATCATTCCTGTTGAACCTTTACTAATCTACTTAGTTTTAGAGTATAGTAGAATCTCACTTTTATAATTAAGAAAGACTTTAAGAAAAACTAAAATTAATTTCTGATAGCTTTATTGTAACTTTGGAGATGAAAGGTTTGAAAGAAATCTTGAAGATTATTTGGAAATACACTACTGACATCAAATTTCTTTGACTTCTAATTCTTTGAATAATATGTTTTTGGAAGACATCCAGAATCTTAATAAAAGAGATCATTTTTTCATTTTATTTTATAACCATTTGTAATCTCTCCTTTCCTATTAAATAGTAAGCAAAAGAAAAATAAAACCTTCATAATAAATCTGCATAGTCCAGCAGAACAAATACCCACATTAGCCTTGCTCAAAAATGAATGACTCTTTATTTTAAACCCCTTACAATCAGGAGTGTTTATTATATGGGCTTGTGGCTTTTACTACATTGGTCAGAGTTCCACAGTCTTTTAAAGTTTTTCTTAGCAGTGTTGTTGCTGTATCACTTGTTTTGGTTCTACTCAGCATCAGTTCATACCAGTCTTTCCAGATTTCTTGGAAATTATTCCTTTTATAATCCCTTTCCAGCTTTCCATATTATTTCACAATACTATAATTTGTATAGGCATTCCTCAATTCATGGAGACTCCCTTAGTTTCCAGTTTTTGTTACAACAAAAACTAATAAATATTTTTGTGTCCTCTTTAATGTGGTAAAGGGCTACAGAAGTGTTACTGACCCAAAGGGTTTTTTCATTTGAGAACTATCATTTCACATCTTTTTGGCTTTTATCTTTTAGGTAATGGTTGCCACATATATATCTGAATAATTTTCTTATATATCTTAGATAAGAGAACTTTATCAGAGAAATCTGCTGTAAAGGGATAGTTAATCCTGTCTCTTCCAATTTTATAACACAATAAACATTTATCAAGTGCTTTATCTATGTGCTAGGTTCTGTGCTAAGCCCTGGAGATTAAAAAAAAAAATCAAAATGAATGCTGGAGGGGATGTGGCAAAGTGGGGACACTAATTCATTGCTGGTGGAGTTGTGAATTGATCCAACCACTCTGGAGGGCAATTTGGAACTATGCCCAAAGGGCGATAAAAGACTGTCTGCCCTTCCATCCAGCCATAGCACTGCTGGGTTTGTACCCCAAAGAGACAATAAGGAAAAAGACTTGTACAAGAATATTCATAGCTGCACTCTTTGTGGTGGCCAAAAATTGGAAAACGAGGGGATGCCCTTCAATTGGGGAATGGCTGAACAAATTGTGGTCTATGTTGGTGATGAAATACTATTGTGCTCAAAGGAATAATAAAGTGGAGACTGGAACAACCTCCAGGAAGTGATGCAGAGCGAAAGGAGCAGAACCAGGAAAACATTGTACACAGAGACTGACACACTGTGGTACAATCGAAGGTGATGGACTTCTCCATTAGTGGCAATGCAATGTCCCTGAACAATCTGCAGGGATCTAAAAAATACTATCCACAAGCAGAGGATAAACTGTGGGAGTAAAAACACCGATGAAAAGCAACTGCTTGACTACAGGGGTGGAGGGGATATGACTGAGGAGATACTCTAAATGAACACTAATGCAAATACCAACAACATGGAAATGGGTTCGAGTCAAGAACACATGTGATAACCAGTGGAATTGTGCGTCGGCTATGGGAGAGGGAAAAGTGGTGGGAGGGGGGCGGGGAGGAAAAGAAAATGATCTTTGTTTCCAGTGAATAATGTTTGGAAATGACCAAATAAAATAATGTTTAAAATTAAAAATAAAAAATAAAAAAATAAAAAAATCAACTACATTGGTTTTGTTGTGCAAAAACTAAAAATTTATATAATCAAAAATTGTCCATTTTGTCCGTTGGTCCTTTTTATCCCTTGTCTGATCATGAACTTCTATCCATGGTTGGTAAAGATTTTCTTCCTTCCTCTTCTAATTTGTTGGTTTTTAAAATTAAATTTTATTTTCCGATCTGAATTCTCTTTATTTTTATCCAAATGATACTGCCCCTGTTTATCATTGCTTAAACATTTTTTAATTAATATCTTTTGTTTTTCATTATCCAGTCATAGCTGTCAAACCAGAAAATTCCATTATGTCCTGAATCAGATTAAAATTTAATTGAAAAATGTTTAACAAAACAAAAATACAATGCAATTTAATGTTAATTAATAGTTTTAAAAGTTAATATGTGGCTTAAGTTATTGGTTTCTAATTGTTTGACATCACTGATCTAAATTTCCTTTTTTGTTCTTGGTAGCCTTTCCCAGAAGGCCATTCCAAATTAAAAAGTATGTTTTCTTTAAAAAAACAAAAAGGAGGCAGCTTGGTAGCTTAGTGGATTGTTTTTCTTGTATTTGATTATTAGTTCATGTAAAATTTCCCAGTTCTTCTATAATTAATCATATTTGTTTTTTCTTATGATACAATAATATTCCATTATGTTTCAGTATCTCATTTTATTTACTCAGACTCCAGGGGCATCTATTTTATTTCTAGTTCTTTGATATTATAAAAAGTGCTTGTGTAAATGTTTTAGTTAATATGGCGATATCATTAATGGCTTTCTTAGGTTATTGTAGTTTTGCAATCATAATTGTTCTAGAAAAGCTCAAACTTCTTGACAGAACTTTAATTCATTGAGTGACAAAATCCTCTTTTGTTTTTGCTTATTTTGAAATTGTGAGTCATGTTGAAAGGCCAGATTATAGTAGTAATTCATTCACATTTATAAAATTTACAAAATGCTTTTCTTATAACAACCTTTCAGTTAGGGAGAATGAGGTTTTTTGTTTGTTTGTTTTTTTCTATTTTACAAAGTAAGAAAATTGAGGCTCAGTAATCCTAGACAGTTTGCCCAATTTTCACACTCATATTATGTGGCTTGAACTTAAGGATAACAATAAAAATCCATAATTTTAATAAAATAAGATTGACTACTTATGCTGGATTTTATAGTCTAATTTGGGTCTGAATGCTGGTTTTGCTACTTAATAAAGCTCAGTAGGAGTTGCCTTTGCTTTTTAAGTTTCCTTTCTCCATAGTGAATATCCTCAGATCTGTCACTTGGTTTTTACAAATGGTTTCAGGTGCCCTCATTTTCCTAATTGCCTGCCTTCAGTCTATCACTGCCCTCCTAAAATAATGATACTCACAACTTCTCATATTTTTATTACCTAACTAGTAGATTGTCACTTTCCTTCTAGATAGTACATATCTTTTAATAGAATTTTTTAAAGGTAGTTTCCCATTCATAGTCTATGATTATGTGTCTTCTTTTCATCCTTGTATCTTAAAATAGGCCTTTAAGAAATATTTGTTGAATTGATAAGCATGCAAGGTACTTCCCAATTTTAGGTAACTAAGTCTTCTTGGTATTTTCTGAACTGTTAAACAGGTACAAAATTTGATATTTATATTATTTTAACTTTATTTTGTTAAGAATTTATACATCATTATAATTTGCTGTTCTTTGTAGATTTCCGCACATAGCATTAGCAGATACAACAATACCACATAGAGTTTTTAGCTGGCTATACAATTGTTAAGCAGAATAGGGACAAGGCAACCCAAGTCAAAATTGTTGAATAGCATAAAATTTGGGATAATTTTTGAACTTAATGTATCACAGCCATCTTTTTGTCCTTTGCATCTTCCTTTAATAATAAAGTAGAGGATTGAGAGTGATCCTATTATTTCATATAGGGAAATCCCTAATGAGGGAACTTTACAAATCAGCATTTTCTCTGTAACTTAAATAGCATGTGTTGCTTAGGGCACTAAAAGATTAACTGACTTGCCCAAAGACCAGAAGCTTTTATTAAGTACTTACTTTGTGCCAGTTACTGCTAAGTGCTGGGATACACACACACACAAAAAAAAAAATCAAAACACAGTCCCTGCCCTCAAGGAGCTCCCATTCTAATGAAGGAGAAAAAAAAATTGCCATGCAGCTGGTATATTTTAGAAGTTGTATTGAATCTAGGTTTTCCTGCTTTTCAAGCTATTCTATATATGCCACACTATCTCTCTAATAATATATTAATTTATAATATGAAAATACTTTCATAAATTAAAAATTGAGACTATAAAAAATAATTTTATTGTAACTCACTTGGACCCTATTAAATTTCAATTCCATTTTCCATTCTGTTTAACTATTTGACCTAGCTTTGTGTCTCTTGCAGATGTCATAAACCTTCCATGTAGTTCTAATTCATATTACAGAGCGTAAATAAATAACCCAGGACCAAGCATAGATTACTGGAAAATTGCCCTCAACATCCTCAAATCGACTAACCATTAATGACTATTCTTTGTGTCTGGCTATTCAGGTAGTTCCTAATCTTTTGAATTATACTATTGTCTAACCTGTATTTTTCATCTTGTCCATAGAAGAGCACAAAAACTTTGTAAAAGTGTTTTGTTAAAACTTAGGTAAGCAGTGTCTACCAGGATAGTGTGCTAAGCCTGAAGTCAGGAAGATTCATCTTCCTGATTTCAAATCTGGCCGTATATACTTACTAGCTGTATGACTGTGGACAAGTCACTTACCCCTTTTCTGCCAGTTCTTCTTCTGTAAAATGAGCATGTGTTATTTTTGCCTTTTGTAATTTTTGTTGATATTTCTAGTGAGGAGAAATGTCTTTTTTTTAAATCAGTGATTTGGATCAGTTTTTTATATTGGTAGTTGATTACAGTACTTTTGGAAACTGTTCACCTCCTTTGACTGCTTCTCTATTGAAGATTGGATATTGGTTATATATGAATGAGTAAATTCTATTTTATGTTTTGGATATGAGACTTGCATCAGAGATAATTGATGTCAGTATTCCTCATCCTCTGCTTCTTATATAACATTAATTGTTCATTCAAAAACCTTAAATTTAGGTCATTGAAATTGGCAACTTTCTGATCTCTTATATCTTGTTTAGTTAAGAATTTTGTCAGTGGTATAAGCTACATCCTTTTGGTTGTTTATGTATAATCTTTTATATGTAGCTGGCATATGGTAGCCAGATTTGTCACTGTCATGTTCCGTACCCTACGTATTTAGGTAATACAGACATGAGAATTCAGTGTTTGTTCTTTTCAGTTTTTAAATTGTTCTTTCTTGTGAATTATGCATACTTCATTTTAGTACATCTTGATTTTATCAATTTTAGCATTTTTCAAAATATTTGAAATTGCAGGGCAATTAGATGATTTATAGGAAATAAGAAATAATATTTGAAATCAGAATATTTAGTCATAGTAAATATATGGAATACAATGTAGGGGGGATGAAATTATTTTTTTCTCATTGGCATGCATTAATCTCTTTGTGAAACTAGGTTTTCATCTGTACTTTAAAAGTATGGAAAGGGAATTGAATCTAGAACAACAGTTTTTCTTGTGTAGACTTTTTCAGTCTTTTACATCAAGATATGACATTTATGTCTAGGAATGTTGTGGGTGTGACTAAATAAAGGGCCAGAAAGATAGTATTTTGCTTGAAACTTTGTTATATCCCTGTAATAGTTTTGATTTTGAATTCAAAGAAATTAGATCTTTTACCACTGTTTTTTTTTTTAAACAGGGCTACACATCATTTTGGAATGACTGTATATCATCTGGATTACGAGGTTGCATGTTGATTGAATTAGCTTTGAGAGGGCGATTACAACTGGAGGCTTGTGGAATGAGGCGCAAAAGTCTTTTAACAAGAAAGGTAAGATAAAGAACATTTATGTTTAGAGTTTGAATAAGAATCTTAAGCTTTTAACTGTCCCCAAATTAAAAAACATTCCTACTAATAGAACTTTCTGGGATTAAAAAATAAACTTTTGTCCCCCTCCAACTAAACATTTAAATTAACACTTAAAACTTAAATTCAAATATGTTTCTAACATCTGAAAGTCTGAATCTATCCTTCTCTGGCTAATAGAGTAGGCTATTGAAAATTTATGTTTTTTCCATTTCACTAAAATAAATTGAACAGGTCTTTTCATAGAAATTCTGAACTATAATTACTGCTTTTGAAATCATAATTCTGAAAACTGGCAAAAAAATTTTTTCCTACAAAAGTTTTGCTATTCATGAGCCAAGTACCCTGTTTCTATTTATCTTTTTTAGTAACATTTGAATACTTTCCAGAATTCAGCTTTCACCACTCTAAGAATTAAGTCTCTGTGTAGGTAGACAGATCTCTTACTTCTCTTGATGTAATGAAAGTGTTCAGTGTTGGTTAGTCTGTACTGAGTCTCTTCCTAGAGTATAGTGTCTTGGACAACCCCCTCTCCCCCATTCTAAAATGTTCTGAATATCATAAAGCTTTATTTGTTTGGGTAATCTGTATTACTATAATTCCTGGTTGGAAATTTTTTTTTTTGAGGGGAAGTTTTAAGACATTACCCTCTTGATAATTACAACTATGAGTTGAATACTTCTTCATTGTACTGTAATTATTAATATTTCCATTTTTGCATTTAGAATACTTAGAAATAAAAAACCGTTTTACTGTTAGAAAATATGGAGTTTATCACTGTACCTCCTCTTTTCAGAGGAAAAAGCTATGTAGAGACCACAAAAATCTTCTTTGTCAAGTTCTTAGAATTGGCTCCTTCCCCAAATTATCCCCAAACCTAAAGCTAGAAATATTTGTTGGTATAAAAGTTATATTAAATGTTTTCATTTTCGTAAATAATACTAATTCATATTTTTATATAGTCCTGTATAGAAATTTGTGTTAAAAACCCTCATTTTAAAAATGAAAACACTTCTGGGAAGTTTGTTAAAAGGGCTATTAGTCGTTTATACTTTTGATGTTAGTTAACTTAATCCAATTATTTTCCAAAGGATCTCAGGTTTAGAAGATTACTCAAATATTCTCTAACTCGACCTTTTTCTTAATAGGAATTCCTTTTATAACATACTCAGAGAAACAGTTATCTAGTTTTTGCTTGGAGACTTCTAATAAGGGGAAACCCCAATAATCTGAGGTGGTTCATTTCACCTTATATTAAGCTTATCTTTTCCTTTTTAATGTCTGTAAGAGAGGAAAGCAGACTCATCATGCTGGAAGACCATTTTGAGCAGGGGAAGGGTAGGAAGGAGAGAGAATTCCAAAGAAGGAACAGAGGAACTCACTTCTCTTTGGGAAACCTATCAGGGAGGTTGATCTGAGTGAACCTCTGAGCCTGGAGCATCCTCCTGTGAAACCTGACTCCAGTATCCAGTGGAAGACAAACCAGAGTAAATAGGACTTTGGCAGAAAGCTATTCACCACAAGAAGATTTCTTCTCAATCCCTCTGGACAGCCTTGAATTTAATATCATAGTTGGACAGCTCTCACTAGCCTGACCCTGCAAGATTTGAGATGGGGTTCAATTATTATTTAGGGACTTCCTATTTCCCACATTCCTGATGCCTTATCCCACAACTCACTTGCCCTACCTTTCATGTGATCCTTTAGAATAAATAGTTGTTTACCAGATCAGGTGCCTGCTTCATAGTATCCAAGAAGGGAGACTTGGAGTTTGGGGGGAGGAAAGTTACACTTCTCAGAGAGGGAGAAGCTCTCTGTCTTGTATTTTATTTCAACCAAGTCTCTGAGGGAACAGTAACCTGTGATTCTGAAGGCAATCAGAGTGGGGGTTTACCAGGGAAAGGGAGAGGGAAACCTATCTATCCCCTCTCTCTCCACCTCTTGGCTTCATTCCATCTATACCACACTCTGGTCCTGAATTTAGTGGTGGGAGATTCCATTTCTCCCCCTTCATTACATGTCACCTTGCTTTTAGCCTTCTGGAATGAAACAATAAGTCTAATCCCCTCTTTTACAAAATAGTCCTTGAGGCTGACTATCACATCTTTCAAAAATAAACTACCCAGTTCCTTTAGCTAATCCTCATGTAATGGGTTGAAGGCTCATTACCATCCTCCTTTACTCTTTTAAAAACTGATTTCCATATCCTTTTTAAAATGTGGCATCCAGAAATGAACAACTTCCCAAGAATAATTTAAATAAATATGATGGAGCCAATGAAAAGTAGGAAATGCTGTGCTTCAATGGGAGGGCTACTTATTCTGGAATCAGAGGAGCCAGATTCAAATCTTACCTCTAACAGCTTACTAATTGTGTGACTTTAGGCAAATCACTTAACTTCCCTGGGCTGAAATTAACTTAATTTTAAAATAAGTGCGGTTGGGCAATGGCCTGTTGTCAGGTTCTTCCCTTCCAGTTCTAGATCTGTGAGTTAGGAAAACTGAAGTAGGATATAGTTCAAAAGAGGAAAGAAGGAATGTAAATTACAGTGACAACTTCATTGATAATAAATGATGAAGGTATGAAGTAAAAATTCCTGATTTTCTTGAACTATATATATAGCATGTTCAACATTTATGGTATTTTCAACAACATGGAAATGGGTTCGAATCAAGGACAGATGTAATAACCAATGGAATCGTGCGTTGGCTATGGGAGGGGTGGTGGGAGGAAAAGAAAATGATCTTTGTTTTCAAGGAATAATGTTTGAAAATGACCAAATGAAATAATGTTCAAATTGAAAAAAACAACAATTTATTGGTTAATAAATACTTTAAAACTAAAAAAATAAATAAAATAAAAAAAGAGAAAAAACATTTATGGTATTTTAATACTTAGTAAATCTAGAGTAAATATTATGGTGGAAATTCCTGCTGTTCTCTATTAGGCTGATTTTCTAAGTGGCTTAAGAAATGCAAAATTTCTTTTCCTAGCTTTTAAAATTTCAAACACTTAAAAGATATCAGCAGAAATAATTGAATAGCACTTTTCTATTTTAAAAATGCTCTTGGCATTTAAAGATTGTTTTTCTTTATTAGGTTGAATTTTCATCTAAAGAAGAATATAAATAACTTAAATTCTGATTAGTCTTTTGATCCAAAAAATTTGCATTTGTATGATATATTGACATTTGGTCATATTACATTCAATGTTACATTGAATTTTAATGATACATGAAAACAGTTTGGAAAGAAAGCAATGTTTTGTTTCCTGTTAATCAACTTTTTTTTGAACTAGAAAATTTTGAAGCTTTTACAATGATCTTATCATTGACTAATTGGAATCTACTTCCCCTCTCCTCCCATCCCTCCTTTCTTAAGTCTTAGAGTCGGTACTATGTATTGGTTCCAAGGTAGAAGAGCAAGTAAGGGCTAAGCAATGAGGGTTAAGTGACTTGCTCAGGATCACATAACTAGGAAGTGTCTGAGGCCAGATTTTAACCTAGACCTCCTGTCTCCAGGCCTGACTTAATCCACTGAGCCACCTACTTACCCCACCTTTATATTTATTTTGAATCATTATTGCCTCTAGAAGACTTGCTTCAGGTGGTATCTATGAAATTGCTTATTTGATATATTCTGTTAGATTATACCCATGAGATTGAATATGTGATGTGTTTTAGGAAGATACCCATCCAAACCATTGGGAATTTTAAAAGGTTTGGTTACGTAAATTGATACACCCCAGTTATTTGGGTTCCCTTATTTGGAAAACTTACATATTATATAACTTCAGGGACATCAAAGAATCTGTGTTTTCAGTGGTATGAGTATTCTTTTCACTTATGGCATGGAAGTTACCTACTTTCAGCAAAACCCTAATTCTGAGAGGTTCTTCGAAGCCAAAAAGACTTCCAAGGATAGGTGATTGACCTCTCTAATTTGCTGAGGGGTCTGGAGGAGGATACACAGCAAGGTATTTGGTTAAGCTGCAAGCTCCTCTATTTGTCTACCATAAAAGGGTGTGCCCCTTAGTATCTGGTTGAAGAGAGAGGCTATGTGGGCTTCATTACTCACTGTATAGATAGGTGCCCAGTGTAGCAGAAGTGACACTGATGTGCTCCCCCCTTCTGGGAGACCCACTGCTCCTCTAGTCTCTGACAGACACAGTGTCAGCTTCTCTTGCTATTATGGCCAAGACCCACCTAAAGAGGAGGTAATTTTTCAGCTGAGCAAGAATGACGTTTGTTTTAACCAAGGCCTGACCTCTCTAAAACGTAATCATATAGCATTTAATAAAGCAAACTTTTTTTGAATTACACATTTAAAAGAACAAAAATAAAAATTTTCTGTTTTATAAGTTACAAAATGTTAAACCCAGGGAGGATTATATATTTTTTTGCGTGATATAATTTAAATACAACTAGATTATTCATTCTCGGAATATAGGAACAATGTATTTTTCATATATTTGTGTCTTAGCTAGTATGCTGTATTAAGAAGTAGTGTAAATTTTTAGTGAAGAGAGACCTGCATTCAATTGGTCTTTGACAGTTAACTAATTTTATAATCCTGGGCAAATCACAACCTCTTTGAACCAGTTTCCTGATCTGTAAATGGGATAACAATAGTTGGATTTTTCATTGTGAGGATCTAGTGAGATGATACTTGTAAAATCAAACAAATATTTAATCTTGCAAATCTTAAGGATAATATGTGGATATATTTCCGGTTGTAATAAATGGGTACACTGGCAGTGACTAGAGATCTACTATTAGGGAAACCTCAAGGTGCCTAGCTGGGAGATAGAAGTATTTCTTCAGATAGAGAGATAGTGAGAAATATAGAGAGATGCTGCTAGAGCAGTTACTCTGGGGTTACTCCTCTGTGGATACCACCCTTCACCTCCCAATTTCCACCCACATCCTTCTGCCTTCCTTTCCCCTCCCCCGGTCTTAGTCAGCCACCTTCTAAGTAACTCAGGGGAGTTATGAGATTTCAGAGAAATATTCTTCACTCTTACTTTCTCAAGTAAAGGGGTTTATTGAAAATAACAGGATGGGGATTGAGGTGAAGGGGATTAGGGGTGTCCCTAATTTATAAAGAGGATTGGGAGGATTTGGGGAAATGTCAGTCCTGTCACAGCTGTGACACAGAGACAGTCAGAGAGATGGAGGACAACTGTTAAATCTTCCTTCTTCCAATTACACAAAGCCACCAACAAAAGCTAATTTTTTCTCAGATTAATTCCAGAGGCCCCCCCCCCCCCGCCCCCCGGTCCTTCAGCCTAGGACAGACAAAGCCAGCCACCTTTGGTCAGTAACTCCCAGAGAAGAAATTTTTCAGTTCATCTCCTCTGGCCAGGCTTCCAACTGCCTTTCCTGGGAACATTCTGTTTGGAATCTTCACCTTGATTGACAGGTCTCAGGTCCTTTACTTTGGTTTGCATGTTTGGCTTGGCTTGTAAGTCCTCTCTTTCTTCATGCCTCTTCCATAGGAGGAGGGTCAGTTTGTAAGAAAACTGGAAAGAGAGAGACATGCCAGATCATAAGGAATTTTGAATGTCAAACAGGATTTTTATATTTGATTCTGGAAGTAATAGTAACTAGAATTTATTGAGTGGAGAGGAGGGGGCTGTGTGACATGGTCATATCTGTACTTTTAGGAATTATTTTGATATATATATGGAGGATGGCCAGAGTTGCGAGAGACTTAAGGCAGGAAAACCCAACCAGAAGGTTATTATTGATGAGGGCTTGTACTGGGATGATTTTATTGTCAGAGGAGAAAGTCATACAGGAGAGAGAAGATGGGGTTGGCAACTGATTGGATATGGGAGGTAAGAATGAAAGTTGAGAACAACACCTAGGGTGCAAGCCTGAGTGACTGGGCATTGTGGTTTCCTTGGTAGTTGGAGAAGAGGGGAGGCTGTGAGGGGAGGGGGGAAAGATAATGAATTCATCCAGGGGATATTTAATTTGAGATAGGAATTTGAAAGTTAAGAGAGAGGTTAGGACTATATAAATTGATCTTAGAATCATCTGCATAAAAATAGAAATAGAATCCATGAGAGATCTTTTGATATATTCTCATATAATCACTCAGACTTTTGTTGGTGTTTAAGATGTTAATTAATATAAAACCACAGTGCTATATGAAGACAGGGTAAAGAGCCCTGAATTTGTAATCAGAAGGAGATTAGATTTGAATTCCACTTCCAAGTTAGTAATTATGATCTCAGGCAAGTGACTTAACCTGAATTTTTGTTTTCTTATCTGTAAAATGGGGTGATAATGCCTTTAAAATACCTACCTTAAAATGACAATAAAATGACAATAAAAAATTGAACTTACAAAATGCTTCATAAACTCTTCACATACATATTAGTTATATCTCTGTACAGCACCAGAGCAAGCTACTTCAGAAATTTCTTCTGTAGGAGGCAGCTGGGTGGCTCAGTGGATTGAGATCCAGGCCTAGAGATAGGAGGTCCTGGCTTCAAATCTTGCCTCACACACTTCCCACCTGTGTGACCCTGGGCAAGTCACTTGACCCCCATTGCCTAGCTCATACCATTCTTCTGCCTTGATAGAAGACAGAAGGTAAGGGTTTGAAAAGGGTTTAAAAAAAAAAGAAATTTCTTCTATAAAACTTTAAAAAAATTTTTATTTAATTGATTAAGAAAAATTTTCCACGGGTACATGATTCATGTTCTTTCCCTCCCTTCCTCCCACGCCCCTCCCATAGCCAACGCTCAGTTCCATTGGGTTTTACATGTGTCATTGATCAAGATGTATTTCCATCAATTCCGGGAGGCCATTCCAGTTCACATGGAATTCCTCCAGTTCATTATTCCTGTGAGCACAAGAACTGCCTCCCTTTCCCCTTTCCTCACCAACAGATACCACAGTTTGTTCAGCCATTCCCCAATTGAAGGGCATCCCCTCATTTTCCAGTTTTTTGCCACTACAAAGATTGAGGTTATAAATATTTTTGTACAAATCTTTTTTCTTATGATCTCTTTGGGGTATAAACCCAGCAGTGCTATGGCTGGATCAAGGGGTTGGTAATCTTTTGAAGCCCTTTAGGCATAGTTCCAAATTGCCATCCAGAATGGTTGGATTAATTTACAACTCCACCAGCAATGCATTAATGCCCCTATTTTGCCACATCCCCTCCAACATTTATTATCTTCCTTTGCTTACATGTGTAATGGTAGAAATTTTAGGCTTTCTGGGAGAGGTTATAATATTGTAATGGTTAAAGTGTGGCTACAGGATTTATGTAATATTGAACCATGGCCGCCAAGGAATTTACTTATGAAATTCCTAAAATGAAACACTCAAGTCAGAATGGAGTTTATGGAGGTTTAATCACACTGGGAGTAGGGAAAAGGATAGGGAGAGAAGGAGAGAAGAGAAAAGGGAAAGGGGCTACTCAACCTCTGACCAAGGCAGAGGGAGTTTTAGGCCCAAAGCCCAGGTGGAAAGAATCAGTCCTTAACTCACGTGACTGCTCTGAAGGAAAACTGTCTGCGGGTGTCCTTCCTCTCCAAGCTCCTAACACCCACTCCCGTCTCACTCTCTCCACAGGAAGTGAGCGAATTCCAGAGGCTGTTCCCTACCTCACTTCCTGTGTCTCACAAATGCCAATGGTTGGCTCTAGCTTGGCTTAGGACAGCCCAGGTGGGCAGTTAGTTATTTCTGATTTGTCATTGACTAGCACATGCCCGTGTAGTGTGGGTGTGCACAATTTTTGGGTGCTATACCAAGATGGAGACTTTTAAAATTCACACATGCTAGCCAGTCTGGTAGGTATGAAGTGGTACCTCAGAGTTGTTTTGATTTGCATTTCTCTACTTATAAGAGGTTTAGAATACTTTTTCAAGTAGTGCTTGTTGATTGTTTTGATTTCTTTGACTGAAAATTGCCTATTCATGACCTTTGCCCATTTATCAGTTGGGGAATGGTTTGATTTTTTTTGTACAATTGATTTAACTCCTTATATATTTGAGTAATTAGAACTTTGTCAGAGGTTTTTGTTATAGAGATTTTAATTTAATGTAATCAAAATTATTTTACATTTTGTAATTTTTTTCTAACTCTTGCTTGGTCTTAATGTCTTTTCTTTCCCAAAGATCTGACAGGTATACTATTCTGTGTTCACCTAATTTACTTATAGTTTTCTTCTTTATATTCAAGTCATTCACCCATTCTGAATTTATCTTGGTGTAGGGTGTGAGATGTTAAACCTAATCACTCCCATACTGTTTTCTAATTTTCCTAGCAGTTTTTGTCAAATAATGAATTTTTGTCCCAAAAGCTGTGATCTTTAGTTCTGTTATACAGTGTCTTGCTGAGGTCTCCTCCCTTCTGTCTCTTAACCAATACTATTTCTATAAAACTTTTTGAAGTCTGGACATAGTTTTAAAGGAGTAGAAGGGTCTGTAAGAAATGTATAAAAGAAAGATGTAAGTGATCATACAGCACAACACAGTCTATTCTGTTGCCTAAATGGGACAAGGAAATAGACAGGAAAAGCTCACACCTAGAGTTTATTTGCTCCTAGGTTCCTGAGATTGAGTTTATTAACTGATATTTTAAAATGCATAACATTTGTTGAAGTTTCTAAGCCCCGGTATCCACAAAAAGAGACTTCCTATATTATTTACTAGTTAGTGGAAGAGCATTCTTTATAATTTGTATAATTCTGAGAATACATACATACTTGCTTTGCTGATACTAGCTGAGTTGATCATCTTATATTTCTGTTACTGTATATACATTGTTCTCCTAGTTCCACTCACCTCAATTTTGCACCAGGTTTTTAAAATTCATCCTGTTCATCATTTCTTATGGTGCAATAGTATTCCATTAAACCATATATGTACAACAACATGTTCATCCATTCCTCATGGGATGAACAATCCTATAGTTTCCAATTCTTTGTCACTAAGAAGAGCTGCTAAAAAATATTTTTTTAAGGGTAGGTCCTTTCTCTTGATTTCTGATCTGTTTGGGTTAGACTCAGAAGTGGTATTGCTGGGTCAAAGGGTCTGTATAGTTTTATGGTCTTTTAACTCTGGTTCCATATTGCTCTCCATGACTCTCCATGATGGCTGTGTCAATTCATAATTCCACCAACAGTGTATTACTTGCTTAGTTTTCCTACATCCCCTCCAACATTTATCATTTTCCTTTTTGGCAATGTTAGTCAATGTGTGAGGTAGTATATGAGAGTTGTTTTAATTTGCATTAATTTGCATCAGTAGTAATTTGGAACATTTTTTTCATTCTATTATAGTTTTCATTTCTTCTTTTGAGAACAGCCTGTTTATATCCTTTAACCATTTTTCAGTTGGGGACTGCTTTGTACTCATAAATTTAACTCAGTTCTCTTTATTTTTGAGAAATGAGACTTTTGTCAGAGATACTTGCTTTAAAATTATTTTCCACTTGGTTGTTTCCCTTCTAATTTTGGTTACATTGGTTTCATTTTTTTTTCATTTGTATAAAACCTTTTAAATGTAATCAAAACTATCCGTTTAATTTTTTATAATATTGTTTATGTCTTGTTTTGTCAGAGATTGGCCCCCTTATCCATACATTTGACAGGTAAATTTTTCCATATTCCCCTAATTTATCACCCTTTATTTCTAGATCCAATATCTATTTTGACTTTATCCTAATGTTGTAATGGTGAACCTTTTGGGGACCCGATGCCATGCCCCACTCCCCGCCCCCAGACTTCATGCCCCATGCCCATCCCCATTGGATGCAATGACCCCACCCACCCCTGCTGCTCAGGCCAGGAGGTGGGGCTAAGACTCAGCCCCTGGGGCCACTAAGGGTGTCCAGGTTTAGCCCCCCCCCCCCCCAGGTGGTGGAGGGAGGCTCTCTAGTCCCACCCCCTGCATTTGGGGCAATGGCTAGGCTCCCAGTTGGCCAAGCCAGGGGCCTTTATGTGCCCACAGAGAGGTCTCTGCATGCCATCTTTGGCGTGTGTGCCATGGGTTTGTCATTTTGGTCATGTTATGTGGGATAAGATGTTACTCCAGCCTAGTTTCTGCCATATTGTTTAATAGTTTTCCTAGCAGTTTTGGGGTAATAGTGAGTTTTTTTCCACTAAAGCTTGAATCTTTGGATTTATTGAATGCTAGGTTACTATGGTCATTAGCCAATGTGTTGATTTACTAACTTATTCCATTGCTCCACTATTTTCATTCTTAGCCAGTACCAGAGTGTTCTGATGGTTACCACTTTATAGTATAGTTTGAGATCTGGTAAAGCTAGGTTTCCTTCCTTCATATTTTTTTTCACTTATGTTCTTAATATTCTTGGTTCTTTTTTGTTCTTCTAGATGAATTTTATTTATTTTTTCTATCTCTAAAGTAACTTGGGTAGTTTGATTGGTATAGTACTGAATATGTAAATTAATTTTGGTAAGATTGTCATTTTTATTATATTGGCTTTGTCTACCTATGAACAATTAATATTTTTCCAGTTGTTTAGGACTGACTTTGTGTAGAGAGTTTTAAAATTGTGTTCATATAGTTGGGTTTGTTTTGGTAGGTATACCTCCAGGTATTTTCTGTTGCATATTTGCATAGAATTTACTTTCTCTTGCTGTTGGACTTTGTTGGTGGCAAATAGAGTTGTTGATGATTTATGTGGGTTTATTTTGTATCCTGTGACTTTGATAAAGTTGTTAATTTTTTTCTATTAGTTTTTTTTGTTAATTTCTAGGATTCCCTAAAGTATACCATATCTTCTGCAGAAAGTGTTAACTTTATTTTCCTTGCTGTCCATTCAATTCCTTCACCATCTTTTTCTGTTCTTGTTGCTTTAGCTATCATTTCTAGAACACTATTAAATAAT
The DNA here is from genome assembly GCF_027887165.1 of Monodelphis domestica. Classification (NCBI taxonomy): domain Eukaryota; kingdom Metazoa; phylum Chordata; class Mammalia; order Didelphimorphia; family Didelphidae; genus Monodelphis; species Monodelphis domestica. The sequence goes on along the minus strand of NC_077229.1, from coordinate 437,888,685 downwards.
AATGATGATAATGTGCATCCTTGTTTCACAATCCTGATCTTATTGGGAAAGGGTTTTAGTTTAACCCATTACAGATAATACTTGTTGATGGTGGAGAGCTTTATTTATTCCAATGTTTTCTAATATTTTTATAAGGTATGAGTCTTGTCTTTTGTCAAAAGCTTTTTCTGCATAATCTCCTTTACAGTATTTTATTTAAAATTTTTGAGTCAGTGTTCAATTAGGGAGATTCATCTATAGCAGCGATGGGGAACCTTTTAGAGATGGAGTGCTGGGCCCACCCCCATTCCCGAGATCAAGTTCCACGTCCATCTCCCCCACAAGTTTTGGGCATGTCCTGGTGACTCCAACCCTCTCACCCCCTTACTCAGTACAGGGGAAGGAGAAAGCACTCCCATTGGGTTGCTGGGCAGAGAGATGGGGGAAGTGAGGAATGTCCTCAGCAAATATAGAGGAGGGAGGGGAGTGGCCCAAGCTCTCTGCTTCTCTCCAGCTCTTCTGCCTGTGAGCTGAACATCCGTCCTTCCCCCATTGGACTGCTGGACAGAGGGGTGGAAGATGTGAAAAAATGTTGTCCGGCATGGTGGAAAGGGAGAGAGGAGCCAGCTTGACTGAGTCCTCTGCCTTTCTAGTAACAAACTCAGGGGTGGGGGACAGTGCCTACAGTGAGTGCTCTGCATGCCTTCTTTGGTATCCATTCCATAGGCTTGCCATTACTGGTATAGTTTTTTTTCCCCTCCCTATACTTTAGCTCTTCCCAATTTAAGTACTGTACGAATGGTGAAGAACTTCTTCCTCCATTTTCCCAAATAAGTTTATGTAGTATTGGAGTTAGTTGTTTGAATTCATTTGTTAATCCATCTGGCTCTGGGGCCTTTTTCTTAGGGAGTTTTTTTTTTTTTTAAACCCTTACCTTCCGTCTTGGAGTCAATCCAAGGCAGAAGAGTGGCAAGGGCTAGGCAATGGGGGTCAAGTGACTTGCCCAGGGTCACACAGCTGGGAAGTGTCTGAGGTCAGATTTGAACCTAGGACCTCCCGTCTCTAGGCCTGACTCAATCCACTGCGCTACCCAGCTTCCCAGCTTCCCCCTCTTAGGGAGTTTTTTTTTCCCCCCTTCTCTAGTTCATTTTATTTTTTTTTAACATTGTTTTATTTGGTCATTTCCAAACATTATTCATTGGAAACAAAGATCATTTTCTTTTCTTCCCCCCCTCCCCCCACCTCTTCCATAGCCGAGGTGCAATTTCACTGGGTATCATGTGTGTTCTTGATTTGAACCCATTTCCATGTTGTTGGTATCTGCATTAGAGTGTTAATTTAGAGTCTCTCCTCAATCATATCCCCTCCACTCCTGCAGTCAAGCAGTTGCTTTTCATCAGTGTTTTTACTCCCACAGTTTATCCTCTGCTTGTGGATAGTGTTTTTTAGATCCCTGCAGATTGTTCAGGGACACTGCATTGCCACTAATGGAGAAGTCCATTACCTTCGATTGTACCACAGTGTATCAGTCTCTGTGTACAATGTTTTCCTGGTTCTGCTCCTTTCACTCTGCATCACTTCCTGGAGGTTGTTCCAGTCTCCATGGAATTCCTCCACTTTATTATTCCTTTTAGCACAATAGTATTCCATCACCAACATATACCACAATTTGTTCAGTCATTCCTCAATTGAAGGGCATCCCCTCATTTTCCAATTTTTTGCCACCACAAAGAGTGCAGCTATGAATGAATATTCTTGTACAGGTCTTTTTCCTTATTATCTCTTTGGGGTACAACCCAGCAGTGCTATGGCTGGATCAAAGGGCAGACAGTCTTTTAGCGCCCTTTGGGCATAGTTCCAAATTGTCCTCCAGAATGGTTGGATCAATTCACAACTCCACTAGCAATGAATTAATGTCCCTACTTTGCCACATCCCCTCCAGCATTCATTACTTTCCATAGCTGTCATGTTAGCCAATCTGCTAGGTGTGAGGTGATACCTCAGAGTTGTTTTGATTTGCATCTCTCTGATTATAAGAGATGTAGAACACTTTTTCATGTGCTTATTAATAGTTTTGATTTATTTGGCTGAGAACTGCCTGTTCATGTCCCTTGCCCATTTATCAATTGGAGAATGGTTTGATTTTTTGTACAATTGATTTAGCTCTTTGTAAATTTGAGTAATTAAACCTTTGTCAGAGGTTTTTATGAAGATCGTTTCCCAATTTGTTGCTTCCCTTCTGATTTTAGTTACATTGGTTTTGTTTGTACAAAACTTTTTTAATTTGATGTAGTCAAAATTATTTATTTTACATTTTGTGACTCTTTCTAAGTCTTGCTTGGTTTTAAAATCTTTCCCTTCCCAAAGGTCTGACATGTATACTATTCTGTGTTCCCCTAATTTACTTATAGTTTTCTTCTTTATGTTCAAGTCATTCACCCATTCTGAATTTATCTTGGTGTAGGGTTTCTTAGGGAGTTTTTGATGATTGTTCAGTTTCTTTTTCTGTGATGGTTAAGTATTCTATTTCTTCATTGGTTAATCTGGGCAATTTCTATTTTTGTAAATATTCATCAATTTCATCACTTAGATGGTCAGATTTATTAGTATACAATTGGGCAAAATAGAAGAATTGATCTTCACTAATTGTTATTTTACCTTTTTTATTTTTGATACTGGCAATCTGTTTTTTTTTTAATCAAGTTAAACAATAATTCACCTAGTTTATATATATATTTTTTCATAAAACCAACTCCTTGTCTTATTATTTCAGTGATTTTCTTACTTTGCATTCATTAGTCACTTGAGATTCAGGATTTCTAATTGGTATTTAATTGCAGATTTTTAACTTGTTCTTTTTTTTAGTTGTATGCCTACTTGATCTGCTCTTTATTTGTGTAAGTATTTAAGGATATAAAATTCTCCTTAAGTACAGCTTTAGCTGCATTCCATAAATTTTAGTATGTTGACTCCTCATTTGTCATTTTCTTTAGTGAAATTGTTGATTGTTTCTATGACTTGTTTTTTGATCCATTTGTTCTTTAGGATAAGATTATTTTGTTTCCAAATAATTTTTAGTCTTTCTGCTGTTCTTTGTTAAATATGATTTTTATTGCATTATGGTCTTTAAAGTATGCATTTAATATTTCTTCTTTTCTACATTTGGGTGTGAGGTTTTTATTCCCTGTTATATTGTCAACTTTTAAGGTAACATACACTGCTGAGAAAAAGATGTATTCCTGTTCAGTTTTCTCCAGAGGTCTGACATATCAGAATTTTGTGAAGTTCTATTATCTCCTTGACTTCTTGTTCTCTGTGTGTGTGTGTGTGTGTGTGTGTGTGTGTGTGTGTGTGTGTGTGTTATGCTTTTTAAGTCTTAGAGGCTTTCTATCTTCAGTTTCATTTATCATTTATTTTGTTGTTGTTGACAGTGTACTTTCCTTTAACCAACTGATCAACTTGGTTAGAATTATATCTAATATAGGGGAAAACAGGCTCTTGAGCATTAGGAGACTGTAGACTTTTGTTTTAAGTAAATCTTTAGGCCCCAGGTTTTGTGATGCCTCTTCTGTTTGCTTGGAGATTGCTAAAGACCTAATTTTTTATACTAGATTGTTGCTAGAGATATGACCAAAGGTTATGAGATGTTGTATAAGCACCTATGTTGGAAAGAGTAATCAACTTTAGTCAGAAGGGACAGGGATGGATTAGACTTGTGATTTTATTGGTGTAGGAAACCTCCAGGTAAAAAGAAAACTCCATCCACCCTCTGCAACTTAGGATCTTGTAGCTATTTAGAGCACTCTCTAGGTTAAGTGACTTGCCCATCCATAGTCAGAGTATATATGAGAAAAGGAACTTTGAACTAGGGTCTTCTGAGTTGTTGGCTAAGTTGGTATGGAGAGAGTATTGAACATGTTGAAGATCAGAATTCAGATGTTAGCTCTTTCCCTTAAGTAGTTAATGTGATGATGAGCAAGATTCTTTCTTGCTCTCTGCTTGAAAATCCTCGTCTATAAAGTTAGAAGTATTAATATTTATACTACCCAAGAGATCTAGAGACACTGACATAGGGCAAAGAGCACTTAATTGAAGTTGTAAGGAGACAGGTTTGAACCTCATTTCCAACACTTAGTAATTATGATTAAGGCAAGTCACTTATCCTGTCTTTAGTTTTCTCATCTGTACAGTGAGAGTAATAGTGGTTAAATTTTTTTTTAATTTAAGTGTATTTAATTAACTTTAGAATATTTTTTTCTATGGTTACATAATTCATGTTCTTTCCATCCCCTCCTCCCAACCCCCACCCATAGCCAATGAATAATTCCACTGGGTTTTACCTATGTCATGGATCAAGACCTGTTTCCATACTATTAATATTTGCAATAGAGTGATCATCTATGTCCCCATCAAGCCATGTGATCAAACAGTTGTTTTTCTTCTGGGTTCCTACTCCCACAGTTCTTTCTCTGGACGTGGAGAGCATTCTTTCTCATAAGTCCCTCAGTATTGTCCTGGATCATTGCATTGCTGCTAGTAGAGACGTCCATTATGTTTGATTGTGCCACAGTGTGTGGGTCTCTGTGTATAATGTTCTCCTGGTTCTGCTCCTTTCACTCTGTATCAATTCCTGGAGGTTGTTCTAGTTCACATGGAATTTCTCCAGTTTATTATTCCCTTTAGCACACTAGCATTCCATCACCAACATATATTACAACTTGTTTAGCCATTCCTCAATCGAAGAGCATCCCTTCATTTTCTAATTTTTTGCTACCACAGAGCACAGCTATAAATGAGAGTAATAGTTTTTAATACCTACCTTAAAATGTACTAATGTTTAGATAAAGTAATATATGTGTATATGTATATGAAGTATTCCATAAAGCTTTGTGTTATATAAATGTCAGCCATTACACATATTTTGAATCTTTTTAAAAAATAATTTCAAGTTCCATTCAGGTACATCACCTCTTTCCTGAAAGTAATTCTTGTGTTTTATACTAGTACACATGTAAAATTCATATAAGATTGCTTGAGGTCATAGGAAAAGTAGGGAGGTAGAAAGAGGGAAGGAGGATGAGAATTTGGCTGAAACTTTTAAAAAATGAAGGTTAAAAAAATTTTTTTCATGTAATTGAGGGGAAAAAATTTTTAACAAGAAAGTGACTCTCTTTTTAAATGTCATTCTTTTAGTCAGTTTTCATTAATCTTGTTCTAACTTGTAGCTATTTTTCTTGAATATTTTTGTCTTTTCCCCATTTGTAAACTCCTTCAGAGTAGGGACCAAGTGTGCTTCTTTTTTCATCTTAAAAGTATCAAGTGCTGTAGAGTTTATCAGGTGTTTGAATTGAATTTAGGTCATGTTAATAATGGCTGGATTCTTATTTTCAGTAATTGTTCCCCATCAATTTCTCTGGTGGTTTCAATAGAAAAAATTTGTTTTAACTTTTCATTTTTTAAAAAGTAAACTATAAGGGAGGGAGGGAAATAATGTGATTATTGTAACCAAGGAATAATGTTCTAAATTGACTAAACTAATTCAAATGGTAAAATAAAGTAAACTCTAACTCCCCCTTATCAGAATGTTTATTTGAGAAAGTAACTTTTGTGTCTTTACTTACCTGTAAATCTAATCATTTATATTTATTAATAATCAAATAATTTAAGTATTCTGCTATGTTTTGGCTCTGCATTGAGTTCAGTCTTGTGGTTTCCAATGCAAATAGTATATACATTTTTTTTTAATCAAGGAAATTGTTAGCTTAACAAAGATCAGTTTATATTAGTGGGAGAAAATATCTTGACTTTAGCATTCAGCCAGACTAATATATTTACTTGGTATAACAGCTGGTTCTTCATTCCTGAAGTTCTTTTACATTGTATGATATGTCAACATTCCACTGTCTGATTTTTAATCTCTGAAGAAATACCCATGTCTTTCTGAAAAAAAATTATCTAACAATATCTTATTCCTTGAAAACCTCTGCTGTCTCCCACCAATAAGATTTTAATTATTTATTTAAAACTCTTGACTTCTGTGTTAGAATTGATTGTAAATATCAGTTCAAGGCAGAAAAGCAATAAGCATTAGGCAATTAAAGTTAAGTGACTTGCGAAGGGTCTCAAAGCTGGGAAATGTCTTAAATCAAATTTGAACCCAGGACCTCTCTCCCGTCTCTAGGCCATCTAATTTACTAAATATATATGACATTGGTGCTATACACAAATTATTACTAAAATTTTGTTAATATTTCTTATTGTAGTATTAATATTTATTATTTCATTGGATCATCAGTCATCATCAATGTCTTTGAACTGAAAGGGATCTTAGAGAATATATAATATTTTATTCATTATCAAGAAAACTGGATCTATGGTGTCCTAAGGTCATACTGTTTGTCATTGGCAGTCTTTTGACTTATGATTTACTTACTTAGTCTTATGATTTTTCTACTACATAATGAGTTTTGGCTATTGGTTCACCAAATAATTTTGTTGGACCCCAAACTCATTCTGTGTTAGCCACTATTTAGTTTTCAAACTAGAAAAAGTTTAATTATAGTGCTGCCATTAAAGACAAAACTTTCCTATGTGATGTAATGTTCTTTAGATTTTAAAGGTATTGTTGCATTGACTTACTTTATAGGTGATTTTATGGAAGAATGATAGATTCTAATCATTTGTTTTTTTGTAGTAATCTTAATTATTTTTCCAGTTTCAATTTACCCTATATTTTAAAAATATCCTATTGAACTAGACGCATTAGTATACATGAGATTTATAGCCCTTGCTATATCCAAAAGAATTTTAAGTAGCTAAACTTAGCAGAAAGATTTTTGGATCTAGTTTATGATTTTTTTTTTATAGTTTCTCTGCAATTTTGTGCAAGTTACTTACCCTTTCTTGGCTTTACTTTCCTATATATAAAATTTCTATAAAATGAGTAGAACTTTCTGTATTTAAATCCCTGTGTTGCGAGTTCAGGGCTTTTTAATTTAAAAAATCAAACAAACCTGGAAATAATCATTAAATTCTGTCAAGTTGCTGTTTAATAATGCACTGAATTGTAAAAGGTGCTTTTTATGTTTATGGGTTTCTTGATTAGGGGAGTTTCTGGTAATTTAATTTGACATAGAATCAATTTATCACAGTACACACTTGTAATTCTTGCTTCTGGAGAGATTGGTGGATCTCTTGAGCTTCTGAGTTGTGAGCTGCATTAGGTTTTGCTGATTAGATTTCCATGTCTTGGACCAATCTGGTCATCCTTCGAGACTGAGGGCCCACCTTAAAAATGGTCTAACCAGCCCAGGCTAGATAGAGTGCTAAAACTACACTGTTCTTGAGAAACTAATTGCATGTCTATCTAGCCTAGGAAAGATAGGAAGACATTCCATGGCAAACAACAAAAAAACAACAAAAAAAGTTTGAGTTTGAATGCAAGACTTCAAGTAATGTAACTTTTCTTTAGATTTCATCAAATGATGAAATAATTTTTAAAAATCTTCACATTTCACTTATTACTTCTGCTTTAGGTGATTTGTAAGTCAGATGCTCCAACTGGGGATGTTTTACTTGATGAAGCTTTGAAACACGTTAAGGAAACACAGCCTCCAGAAACAGTCCAGAATTGGATCGAACTACTTAGTGGTAAGCTATAAAAATTGGAATTTAAGAACAAGTATAAAAAATTATTATTGTTATTGAAGATTATCTTATCTTGTAACTATAAGCAGGTTTAGTTATAAATAGATCACCATGCTATATATATAAATACAACTTGAAACAAATTAGGCATTGAGTTGATATCATAGTGGTTTTCACAATTTCTCTCCTAGGGTTATTGAGGGAAGAATAGAGTTTGGAGTGGATGGTGGGATTTGTTTTTGGAAAAATATATGTAAGTTGATACGACTAAAAGAATTAGTTCAATGAATAAAATCTAGGTAACATTGATTAGCTAAACTATCTCTTTATATAAATCAGAACTTTTTCATAAATTTTATTTTCTAACCTATGACTGTTCAAAGTAGTATCTTTAAAACTGCTTAGTTTCAAAGGTTTATAATTAATTTGAGGTGTTATTGTGTCTATGAGAATGAATGATAGATTTTTATGTTGTGACATGTATACATCTAGAAATGTCATGGGAAAAAAACAAAAATTTTGTTGTTTCCTCACTAATATATCAGTTAAGAAAAGAATAAGAATTGTATTACTGAATGATGCTATCTATTCCAACTTTATATCCTGAATAATTTAAACTGTCCAGTTGACTACAAACTCTGCTACTTGGAATAGAATCAGTTTTAGTGGAAAGTATCTCATATGACAGTATAATCTGTCTGCTGTTCAAGAGACTTAAAGAAAAATGCCACCTCTATACCATTTACTTTTTTTTTTAAGTATTTATATGTAGCAAGAACTTTGCAGACTACCATAAAGAGTAGGAATTTGGTTATAATAGAAAGGCTTATCCCTCATGGTTTTTGTTTTGGATTTATGCTGAGTATAGCCAGTAAAACCAGTGAAAACCAGTCTTCATTCTCACCTTAAAAATAGTATTTGATTGTCCTTTTAGCTTCTTTTTTGGAACTGAAATCGAAAGGACAGGCAGACTGTTTGTTGGAAAATTTTCTTAAAGATTGCAGATTTAAGAATTGATTAAATAATCTTTATTTGAAATAAAAAAGAATAAACAAGATGTTAGTATTGTCAGACTTGATGTACCTAGTACAATAGTTTTATATTTTTTCTGAAACACTGAAACCTAAGGAAACCACCTTAGAACCTATTTGCCAAAAAGCTTTTTAACTTAGACCTACCATTTATTTTATTTGTTAAAGAAGTGTAACTTTTAAATCTGTATTCAAAGATTGTTTAACTACAGTATGGACTTTTCTACAAAAAGAGATAGTGTGATGAAACAACATTTCAGAGGAAGTATTCATCTAAAATATCATTATACTTCCATAGGATATCTTCTTAAGACAATTTATCTCCTGAGGTGTTTGGGCACCAGAGTTGGATTCGAAACACCATGAGCTTAAAAATAGGGATGGATTCCGCTTTTTTACACTAGGATTCCTATAGATCTATTTTTATTTTTTAAATTCTGTTTACTGAATAACAATCTCCCTTCCATTAAAAAAAAGGAAAACAAAACCTTTGTAACAAATATGCAAAGAAAACATTTCTGCATTGGCCATGTCCAAAAAATATGCTTCCTTTTGCACCCACTACTCTGTTAGAGATGGAAGTAATGATCTACAGTTTCTTTTTAACCATTTTAATCAGAAAAATTGAGACCAGGCCCATGTCTCTTTGAAATAGGAGGGGAAATAATACTGATAGGATAAAATATTTAGGATATTTCAAGAAAGGGAACAAAAAAAGTCATTTCTGTAACAACCTAAGAGTACATTGTATTCTGATGTCACAGAATATAAAAAGTTTTGAATCAAAACTAAGATTTGATACCATTCATTAATGAAAGTAAATCTTAACATAAAAAATTTTTTTTTTTGAAAATGCAATTAAAGTGGCTGTTTTTGTAGTGGTTGCTTCTAGCCCTTTCCAAAAGACCACACTAAACTGCTTTACTGATGTGGATTCAGTACAATACTTTCTTTTTAAAAATCCCATGTAATAATCACATATCACATGTATATATGGATATATGATCTGGGATCTAGGCTTTATTAAAATTGCTCTATAGCAAAAATTAATAATACAGAACTAGGTATCAAGTGACAACCTTTGTACAACCCAGTGGAGTTGTCAGTTCTGGGGGCGGGGGAAGGGAGGGAAGAAAATGAATCATTAACATTTTTTAAAATTCTAAAAAATAAATATAAGAAAATTTTAAATCCCATATAATAGTAATTAGGAAGTATTTATTGACTTTTTTTTTTAGACTAAACATTGCTAGGTGTTAGTGAAGAAGAAATCTATCAATCACATGTATGGGTTTGACCAAGTGACCTTTAAGATCTCTCTGGTTCTTAAGTTCAATGAATTTGTAGTCTTTCTCCTAAATAAGTCTAGATTTGATAGGGAAACAAAATTAATGTGAGTAAAATAGAAGAATTAATACCAAAATCCGTGATAATGACTTTAAGTGCAGTATGATTTTAGAGAAGGGAAGAAGAGAGAGCATATTGCAGGAGGCTTGAAAGATGTGTAATTTAGGTTGAGCACTGAAAAATGAGTAGGATTTGGATAGTATAGCAGAAAAGCATTCTAGTAGGGAAACAACATAAGCAAAAGTAGTGTAGTTTTTAAAAAGAATATAAATAAGACAAAGATGAAGATAACCTAAACTTGATTAGATTGAGGAATAGTAGGAAATAAAGAGGCATAAGCCAGAAGAATTTTATCTTTATGCTTTAGGGAACCATGACCTTATTAGATAAAAATATATATGGTCAGGGGCAGCTGGGTAGCTCAGTGAATTGAGAGCTAGTCCTAGAGATGGGAGGTCCTAGGTTCAAATCTGGCCTCAGACACTTCCCAGCTGTGTGACCCTGGGCAAGTCACTTGACCCCCATTGCCTAGCCCTTACCACTCTTCTGCCTTGGAGCCAATACACAGTATTGACTCCAAGACGGAAAGGTAAGGGTTAAAAAAATATATATATATATATATATATATATATATATATATATATATATATATATATATATATATATATATATATATATATGGCATGGTAGATATCTTGGAGATTCACAGATTGCATTAGGAGAGATAGTTAACACACTAAATGAAAAAGTTGGGATACAAAAAGATCTTGAAAGGCTAGGGCCCTGGGCTGAATCTAAAAAGATGAAATTTAGTAGAGTTTTAAAAATCAGCTTTATAAATACGGAAGGTGGGAATCTGGAAAATTTCTAGGGGTTTTAGGGATGAAGTTCAGAATGATGGGTGAATCAAAAGAGCTAATGAGATACTTGTCTACATTAAAGGAGAGTATAGCTTTGAAGAATAAGGATATGATAGTTTTTTTGTACTGTTCTCACATCCATAAGTTCTTAACAGGAGCCCTTGAATTTGATTTTCATTGTTTTGACTGTTGCATTTTTCTATAAGAGGTTTCCTTTGCAATCATATCTTATTTTATTTTATGCATTTAAAACATTCTTATAAAGGGTCTGTAGGCTTCTTCTGTTCTAATCATACTACATCTAGACTATTGTATTTCGTTGTAAAAACTACATTTGTAGAAAGATAAATTGGAAAGCTTTCAGAGAAAGGTAATCTTATTGATAGTTAGTTTGATGAAGGACCCAGAATCCATATCATATGAAACTTTTCTTGGAAGGAACTGAGTATGTTTACCCTGGAGAAGAGAAAACCAAGGAGTCTAAATGATGCTCTCTTCAAGTATTGAAAGGGCTATTCTGTCTCAGAGAACAAAACCAAAGCATTAGATGAGAAATAATTAGAAAGTCAAATTTAGAATTAATGTCAGTAAGAATTTTATAACAATTAAAGCTGTTAAAAAATGAAATGGGCTGTCCTGTGAAATTTCCTCCTTGAAGATCATCAAACATAGAGAGACCAAATAAACCAATTATGTTGGAACTGGGATTTCTTTTTTGGACTAGATGACTGTTGAGGTTCCTTCCAACTCTAAACCCACTTGTTTGTATGGTCTACCATTTTACAAAGTTGATCTAATACTGAAAATAAAGTACTAATTTTCACAGAGCAACTTTTCAACTTTAGAGTCTTAGATGGGAATAATTCAGTAAAGAATTCCCTTCTGTTACTGAAATCACAGCAGAGCTAAATTCATTATCTGATTTGTGGGTTAGTATTAGTGATTTTGTTTAGCAATACTATTATTCATTATGTCATTTGTCATACATTATGTCAATTCATTTTATTTTTTATTATAACATAGGAGCTCTTTAATGACTTAACAAGGATAAATAGCTTTGCTTTGCCCATCATAACTTTGGTAACAATTAAATTTAATAAACATTTGTTAAGTATTTAGTCTGTGCAGCTCTCTAGTATACTTTGTTTACAGAAGCTTTATTACTAGAGAAATAATATATGAAGCACAGGAGAGTGTTCCAGGATGCCAGAAAGAATGGCTTATATTATTAAATATTGATTGAAACACAGATACAAGCAGCTTTACATTGAGACTATTACCTAACTCTCCTTTTACTTAACTGTCAATTATTAGTTTAACACATAGCACTATTGGATCATACCTTGCATAACGCTAAGCTACTTTTAATTTCTTTTCATCTCTTTCCTAAACTTCAGGATAGGGGACAATTCTGAAACTCTTAAAAATAGTTAATTATATGAAACCTACAGGATCCATTAGTTCTCTGTAGACCCCATAAGGTGGAAATCAACTAGTAAAATAAAAAGGGGATAAGGTGGTATAAACAAAGACTGATTTTACCTTCCAAAGGGAGGAGGAGGAAATGGATGGCCAGTTTATACTTACTGTGGCAGTAACATTGAGTTTTGGGGGGAGTGGGTAAGACTGAATTTTTGTATCTTTTTCTAGGCTTAGAAGTACAGTGAGTTTTTCCTGACCCCAGTACTACTTACTTAGCACAGAAACTTTAACCTGCTCCATGTTCACTCTCTTTATGTATCCTGGTGGCCAACCACTCCTGGAGGGGAGCTTCCCATTTGGTGCTGGACAAAGCACAGATACCCATTCAGAATTTAGCCATACTGCAGCTCAGAACTTTCAAACTCAAGTGATCAAAGTGATCCACCAGCCTCTGAATCTAGTGGCACAGACTGTTGACATGTACCACCATGCCTATCTAATGCAGAGTTCTTCTAAGGCTTTTTGCCACTCCCCCCTCTCCCCCCTCCCAAGGAGTGTAAGCTCTGAGGGGTTCTATTAAGCAAGAAAGATTTTGAATATAGTCCTTGAAATTGACTGCATTCTCTACTGAAAAACCTGGCTAAGTTTAGGGAAGTGCATTTCTAGTAGGTTTGGATCTCTTGTCTTCCCTAAGCAAAACATTAATGATCCTGGAGGTTTTATACCATCCTCTCTATTATTCAGCGAGAATAACAGCATGGTGAAGAATAGGATAGGAGATAATTAAAATTTGGTAGCTTGAATGTGATGACCAGACGATATGATATTAGAAGAACCAAACCTGGCATTCTTATGATAAATTAAACCAGAAGAAAGTTTCAGCTAAGTGGGGAGGATGGCTGAGAGGCTCTCATTTAGAGGCAAAGAAAGGAATTAGTAAGAGAATATTTTCTTTAAGAAAAGAATTAGGAGGTGTTCGATATGGTAAGCACTTAACCAGTATTCATAATAAGGAAAGTATCTTCTCTTAAAAGATAGGAAATGGCTTAGTACCAGGGTAGGCGACATTTCCAAATCAGCTGTCTATCAGGTAGTTAACTTGCTTAGAGCCAAAGTAAAAATACCAAATCATACCAAATTTGGTGGATAAAGATGAGTTATAATATTTCCATCTGTCCTATTCAGAGATTGATGGTGAAAAAATTGCATAATGAAAAGGATATCAGTGTGGACCATAACTATTTCTTTCAGAATTTAAATGATGTAAAGCAGGCCTCCTCACCAGAATACTTTTTAAAAATCTCATAGATTGCTTCAGTGAAAATTTGATTTTATTACCAGACACTTGGCAGTCAAGGACCACAATTATTTAAAATAAAAACTCAATTGCAAAATGCTGTAGAAATGGATCATAGAAGATAAAAAGCAGTTACCACTTCATAAAATAATAGTGGTAGGTAGAAATGCTGAGGACTTGGCATCTCAATTTGGCAGTCATTTATTTCTGTGTTTAGTGTCTTAGTTATTTTGTTAATCTGAATCACTGGACAAAATTATCCATAGGTTGCATTTATTATGAAACTTACAATCTTCCTAAACAGCTAAACAATATTGGGTTTGGTATTACAGGGCTAGAGTCTGAATCCCAGCATTTTCACTTGCTACTTTTCTGACTTGGGGCAAATTATGAACAGCTCTGGACTCTGGTTCCCTTATCTAAACAAATAAGTCTATTAGACTAGAGCAGGGATTTTTAATGTTTTCTGTGTCATAGCCCCCTTTTTTAGTCTTGCAAAGCCTGTGGACTTGCTATGAGAATAATAGTTTTAAATGCATAAAATAAAATCTATAAGATTATATAAAGGATATAGTTGCCAAATTTTTCTTTTAAAAGTTATTGAACCCTTGGACTCAAAAACACCTGAACTAGAGAATTTTCAAGGTGCCTTCCAGATTTAATCTATGAGAGATCCTGTGAATTTAAATTATTAACCAATAACTCAGTGTGCTAGGTATTGTACCTGACTTTGGGAATACAAAGACACAAATGAAACAGTTCTTTCCCTTGAGGAACTTACTCAAATATATAAAGGACTCTGTAGAGATCTTACTGATTAGGATATTTACTCAAGTTATGCAATTATCAGTGGTGCATCCATTCTGCGAAACCATTTTCCTAATTCTCCCTCAGCCCTCTCTAGTATTCACCATGGGAAGGGGTGCATCCCTTTGGGAGCCCTTTGGGGCACCTGTTGTAAAATTTGCTTATTGGCTTTATATTGTGTCTTGCTTGCACATATCTTGGACTTCAACATGAGAGGATTAAACTGGAACTCTTTCTAAGGTCCTTTTGGGATCTAGATGTATGGAGGATATGACATTCTAATATGCTATATGAATAAAATAATGGAGATATCCCTAAAGAAGACCAAGATGAGAGGAATAGCTAGATCAGGTACATACAGGTGAAATCTGTGCTGGTGATGACACAGTATTAAAGCATTAAGGAATCAATTTCCAACTCCTCTAAAAGAGGGGGGATGTAATTCTAAAACACTAGAAAAATAATAGGATGATAGTATTACAAAAATTATAAATCTGGAAGGTGATAGTGACTACTAACCTCTTATTTTCTTGTCTCTTCTATCTACATACATTAATGTGTACTTATAATGAAAAAGAAATAGGTTTTCACTAATGATTTTCTGTGGTAGACATACTTGACTGAAAGATATGGAGAATATAATAAGATTATTGTATTATTTCATCTGGTTATGTTAATTTTTTAATCATTTGGTTTGGAGCAATGTGTAGCATGTTGCTATTGTCCTTCCCATAAAGTATCCTTCTGATTATCAGTACAAGATAATGGCCCTGTCGTGGAGAATATCCTAGATAGAATTCAAATAAAGAAGAAATTAATTATAGATGGTGAGTTCATATTTTAAGATGACATACTGGTTTTGACATTGAGGCCCAGATGATTGTAGAGCTTTTTCAGTAAGGTTTATGGTCTTTCAAAAGGAATTAGCTACCAACTCACATAGGAAAAGTAGAAAAAGATAGGATGACTATTGTCCAGATTTTTATATAGCTGGCAGCCTGTTAAGGAATCAAAGTACAGATTTGTACAGATACATCAGATGGACTATCTGGACCCAGAATTGAAATATTAAGAAGAAAGTGCATTGGATGAAATTGTACAACTATGTCAACTCTCTTAGATTAATATTACACAAAAACTTCAAATTTGGTATTTTGATAGTGTTGGCATATAGCTTTGATTTTATGGAATGTAACTATACTCATAGAATCAAAATCTTAAGTGAGTTAAAGAGTATTGGAGAAGATTTATAGTAAGCATAAGTAGAGTCTAGCATTTTATCATCAAAGATGTCTAAGAAGTGGCATAAAAATATTCAAAAAATGTATGATCAGAAAAGGAAGGTAAGTTTGGCATGTAGGTAAAATGAAAGTTAATGAAGGACAGCTTATCTGCTCTGTAAAATAGGAAGATAGGGACTAGAATAGCACAGGATGAGAGGATGTGAAAAGGTGTGATTTATACTATTGGTGGGAGTGCTTATGTTGATGAAACATCTACCGAAGAATAGGCTCAATACTAAATGCAACAAGCAGATTGCTAGATCTTTGGCCAAATTTTGGGAGATTTGAATTTTCATCAGCACATTCTTTCTCTGAATAACAGGTAAAATATACAATTTCACGACTCAAATTGATCCTCCACACATAGATTTTTAGATCTCTTTTGTAGCATAAAGTTAACCATTTCACTACTGTCATTTAGGGAGTTCTGAATATCCTTTTAATGTAGATAAATCATTTGGAGAGGGAGGGAGGGAGGGGCAGGCCCTGGGAAGACTTGGGTGAGGTATCTAAAGCTGTTTTGAGTAGGATAGTGAGTTGATTAGGGAAATATAAAAGGATTGCCTCTTATAGAAAAAAAAACAACTAGTAACATCTTTATTAGAGACATTCAATCAAGCAAAGCAAATTCTTATATTCACTTTCCAAAATGTGTATTAGTCTGTATATTTAGTTTATTGCTTCAGTGTTGGGAGATGGGTACCATTTTTCATCATCAACCCTCCAGATTTATTATTGATTATTGCATTGACCATAGTTCTCAAATTTTTTGAAGTCCGTTTTTACAAATTTGTTATAAATTATTCTGATTTTGCTCATTCTACATTGGCTCTTACAGGCCTTCCTAGGTTTCTCTGAAACCATGCTCTTCATTATTTCTTGTGGCAGAGTAATATTATATTACATTTGTATATGATAATTTGTTAAATCATTCTCCATTTGATGGGCTCTCTTATTTTCCAGTTCTTTGCCACAACATATCCAGCATAGTTTTTACAAATTTATCTCACCTTAGTCCCCTTCACTTATTCTCCAGTTCAGCCAAACTGGCCCTATTGAAATCCCTTACACTCGAAATTATATTTTTCCCCTTTATAATTTTAAACAGGCTGTCTCACCTTGTCTGGAATGCACTTTCCTCACCTCTTTGTAATCTTTGGTGTCTTTATAAGGTCAGCTCAAGAACTATCTCTTACATGGGTTTTTTGCAGATTCCTCAAGCTGCTAACACTCTTCCCATATTATAGTTATTTTTTTGTATGTGTTGTTTACCTAGAGAAAAGGTAAGTTTCTTTTTTGCCTTTGTATTACCCTTATCTAATATTAGATGCTTAACAATACTTGTTCATTGATTTGTGTATGATTGGATTTTAATAAGAAAAGTGGCTTACATACAATAAAAGAAGCTTACATAGGCAAATTAGTTTAAAACACAAAACAAAACTCAAGTTTTTAAAATACACTATTCTATTTTTTTGTCCTGCAGTTTAGTGATTTGGTCAGAAGGTGTCACCAGACTACCAGATTTATCCAGTTCTGTGACATTGCTTTGTTAACCAAAGTGGATTTAAAAATTTTGTTCCATGGGAATCATGGAATATCCATCTAACATAGTTTCAGGAAAGAATTCTTAAAGCCAGAAATTTTAAAAGATCTATGGAACTTTTCCAGGCCTACTGATATTTTGGCCCTAATAAATTTCTTCTTATATAGAGTTAGGGCTAATCTCTCTTCTACTTCCATTTTGTCTAAGCCATACCAAAACCCTACCATATTGCAAGTATGTGAAATCTCATATATTTATTTAAGATAAGTTGGGCAAAATTTTCCTTTAAAAAGGTTTTATTTAGTATTTATATACAATTTTTACTCAGTTAAAATACAATTTCATGAATGAAATTTGAATGTTTCCTCAAATTTCATCTTATATAATTTGAGTTGTACCTATATATAAACATTTGTGTATTTTGTATATTAGCAGGAATGTTTTGTTCTTTTAAAAAATTCACAACACTATCCCAAGTCAGAATTTTCCCAACCAGAGTAGGATTCCAACTGGAATTCTTAGATTTCTAGATGAAAATATGTTCCCTTTTTTTCTGTTTATCCCCTTCCTAGATATTAACTCCTTTGTTACTTCTCCAGTTTTTTATACAAAAGTCATATACTTAAGGGGGCATAATAGAAGCCTCAGGAATACAAAGGGCTATTAAATGAAAGGTCAGATAGATTTTTGTTCAGTTTATCTCCAAAAGACAGATATAGGAATGTTGTGGATGTTGTTTAGGAGGTAGATTTAAGTTTTATATAAAGAAACACTGCCTAATCATTAGGGCTATTCAGAAATGGAATAAGTTGTCTCATGAAATGGTAAATACTTCGAAGGTGTTTAAGCAGAGGATGGAGGACCATTTATCAGTAATAGAGAAGATTCTTAGTCAGGTTTGTTGGCCTGGGTGGCTTCCAACTCCCTTTTTATTTTAAGATCTTATAGGCTTATGAATTTTTTTTTTCCCCCTGAGTGGTTACAGTGTTGTCATATGAGTAGTTTTGAGATAGAGATGTCTCGATGTCTCTCCTACTTCTCTCTTTCTGCACTGGCCAGCCAAGATCTCCTTCTGGTGTGGAAATAAATGTTTTCTAAATTAGGGCTAAACCTTCAATTTAACTAAATAATGGTACTCTAGCTCCCTAACTAGGAAACAGCCAGCCTTTCCATTACCTTTCCATTTCTGGAAGCCAGTCTTACATAGTTGCCTTTATCCTAGATAAAAGAATAGAATTTTATTTTCTCCTAGAAAGAAAGTATATCAGATAGCACTAATAATTTATTATTTTTCTTAGCATGAAATCTATTATGAGTTCTGTTTTCAAGAGAATTCTTTCCACATGCCTAGTAGTCTTTCTTCCTTTTCTTATCTTTCTGTACACTCTTAAGATTCAGACCATCCTAGGACCCTAACTCTGATAACATAATAGTTACATTTCTTTCAGTAATTCATATAACCTTGCAATATCCAAGCAACTCTGTAAGGCTAAAGTTGCAGAGTTGGTGCTGATCTGCATTTGTGGAAGGAATTTCCATTTGGAGAGGAATGCCCTTGCATTAAGACCTGTTCTAAATAAAAACAACAATAGTTGTTATTTTGTTGTTCAAGGCCTGCCACAATCTCTCCAGCATGTCTTTTCAGTCTTCTTTTATCTTAATCTCCTTTACATGATCCACTACTATCTGACCCGCCCTTTCCTGCTTCTGTACATTTCTATAGGCCATTTTACCCCTACCTGAAGTCAGTCTCCCTTGATGCCCCTTAACCAGGGAAGCTAGATGTCATAGTAGATGAACCCAGGAATACCCAATTTCAGATATTTAAAAGTTGTATAACCCTGGGCAAGTTGCTTTAACCTATGTTTGCCTTGATTTGCTCATCTGTAAAATAGGGATCAGTTGTGAGACCCAAACAAGATAATATTTGTAAAGTGCTTTGCACAGAGATACGTAGTAAACATTATATTGATGTTGTTATTATTACATCTCAACCTTTCAAAATTGCCTTTTCATCAGGTCTCAGATCAGATGTTTCATACCACATTAAGCCTTCCTTCCCCAGGCCTTTCCTAGCTAGCCCTTAGATTCTGCCAGTTTTCCTATGGATTTATCACAATCTGACTTTCTAACTTTTTAGTTATTTATGAATCTGTTATGTAATTTTCCCCTCATTAGCATCACCTAATAGTTACATGTTGAATTGTATTAAATAACACCAACTACTGGTTTATACAGTTAACATTTTTTTAAAGGGATTTTTTTCTATGATGATTGACAAGTGATAATCTATATCAGCAGAAGCCTTTAGATTATTTAAGAAGTTATTAAAGCATTTTAAATGATCTGGAAAGATTATTTATAGATCTCCACTATATAAACATTGTTTCCTGAGTAAGCAAAAAGAAAGCATATAATTAAAAGAAATAGAAAATTCTGGACATTTCTATCCCAATATGTAGTAAAGGGAACATCTTTTATTTGCCATTATACTATTAAAGATAAGGTTGCTGTCTCTGTAGGTTTTTCCAAAAATTCTAAAAAGAAGTGAAAATTATGACAAAGTGCTTTGGTACAATGATGTTGATATTTTTTTCTTTTAAAAATTACAATAAGCTGCAAATATCAAAGAGGCAAAGTTATCTAGAATAGGCTTTGGACCAGTAGAAACTCTTTGAACATTTGATTATTTTGCTAAAATTGTCATGCTATCAGGGTTTTACATCATCATACTTTCCAATAGAAAGCATGAGGCATATTAAAGTTTACTGTATACCATTCTCATATTTTGTACCTTATTAGTAAATGAACTCAGCAATAATATTGAATGTGACCTGGTTTTACTAGTTGTATCCTCATGCTGTTTTATAAGTAAAAATCTCTCATGACACTGCAAAGTGATTGGAATGTGCAAATTGATGTAATGACTTTCATCAACTTCTTGAAAGTTATTACCCTGGTAAACCATTTAAAATGTTGGTAGGCTTTATAAAAAATTCGAATGCCATCGACACTCTTGAATTGGACAGTAGGGCTTTAGACTGGTTCAGAGCTACCATATGATGATTTTAAATTTCACACGCACTGGAGTTTTCCTCAATGTATATTGAACATTGTTCAACAATGTATACTTGAAATCTTGGCACTTAAAGAACATTGATTAATAAATGTTTACTGTGCTTTGCATATTGTGTTTAAAATGTCAAACCTTATCAGATAGGCCTTTCTAGGTACTTTTTATGTGAATAACACTGTCCCCCTAATCTCCCCCTCCCTTTTATTTCCTAAGTTGCCTTC
Organism: Monodelphis domestica; assembly: GCF_027887165.1. Classification (NCBI taxonomy): domain Eukaryota; kingdom Metazoa; phylum Chordata; class Mammalia; order Didelphimorphia; family Didelphidae; genus Monodelphis; species Monodelphis domestica. Next base: position 437,868,169 of record NC_077229.1, on the reverse strand, counting down.
ATAGATAGACAAATCAAAAATTAACAATGACAGGTGATGGACAGCAGTTTAAAGTTGTGTTGTAGGAGGGAGATTTTAGATCTTTCCTTTTGGTTCTTAGTGGCTGGACAGAGGATTTGATTTCTGAAAGTCAAGCACATTTAAGAGTCCATATTTCAAATTCTCCCTAACCTTAAGGGTTTCAAGGAACCCAATGAATTTCTGATTTGTAGGGTTTCCATTCAGTAGTACTAAATCTTCATATTGATAGGTGATGTAACTCCTAATTTCTTAATACTAAATTATAATTTTATTTTTAACAGTAACTAATGAAGTGTGAACAATTGCATTCATTTAAAAAATTTTTTTTCTAGGAGTAATTGTTATGTATAACATGGTCTCAGAAAATTTTTAATTTTTAATAGAAGGGAAATTAACTAGAGTCATCATAAATTTGAAACTCACTAAAAAACAAAATATAAAAGTATAGTTCTATCAAGTGGGGAATTTGATTTCTTTATGTAAGAAAAACAAATAATTGTTCTCAAGTAGAAATATTATCAATTCAGGTTTCCTCACTCTTGGTGCTCTTCAGATTTTGAATTTAGTGGAAATGCCACAAATCATCTGCAAAGTGGTATAATTATTATGGTAAGGAAAGACCATTTAGATTAGATTAGATGATTTTTTAAGTGAGGCATTGTAATTTTCTATCATTCTTGACAGATTTTTGTATTTGTCTCTTAAAAGGAAATGTGCATAGCTGCCAACATTTAAAATGATTGGAAATTTATCTCTAACCAGAATTCACTTAAGCATTTTTAGTGACTGAGAAAAACAGCTGGTTCTCAGTTTCAGTAGCTCTAATCTAATTTGAGGAATATGTTATTGAGGTAGAAAAGAAAGAATGACATTTTCTCGTTTAGCTTTCAGGTGTGCCCTCATTATCTTTGTTACATTAAAAAAAGACACCCCCCCTCCCCAATTCATTTCTATACTAAATTAAAGCTTGTAGTTTTCTCTATGGGGTCTTTGCTTTGAAGTTTAATGGTTGTTAATAGTAGCTTAATAGGTTTAATAGAAGAATATATTCCATTTCTCTAGAAAAACAAATTGGCCAAAATTAATTTTCTTGTTCATTATCAGAGTATTAAGCAGACCACACCTTGAATCAAAAATTTTAATTATTTTCAAATTTTTGAAATCTTTTGTTTAGGTGAGACATGGAATCCGTTAAAATTGCACTACCAGTTAAGAAATGTTCGTGAAAGATTAGCCAAAAACCTGGTGGAAAAAGGTGTACTGACAACAGAGAAACAGAACTTCCTCCTTTTTGACATGACAACACATCCACTTACCAACAACAACATTAAGCAGCGCCTCATCAAGAAAGTACAAGAAGCTGTTCTTGACAAATGGGTGAATGACCCTCATCGAATGGACAAGCGCTTGCTGGCTCTTATTTACCTCGCTCATGCTTCTGATGTCCTTGAGAACGCTTTTGCCCCTCTTCTGGATGAGCAGTATGATTTAGCCACAAAGAGAGTGCGACAGCTTCTGGATTTAGACCCAGAAGTTGAATGTATGAAGGCCAACACAAATGAGGTCTTATGGGCTGTAGTTGCAGCTTTTACAAAATAACTGTTGTTGGACTTTTCTTTCATGTTCTTTCTCTTCTATTGACTTCTTGTTTTCTGTAATTGACTTCTTTGTTTTCTGTAATTCGTACTTTCTCACAATATGAATTGGATCTTGTTTTAAGGAAACAATAGATGGCTTTTCCTGTATGTTGTGTGTGTGTGCAAGATTCTGCTGGTACGAGACACCCTCCTATTTCTGTTATTAAAAACAAAAAGTTTTACTGCCATATTGGCATTCCATTTACTATTGAATTCAAGTTGCTTGCAATTCTTAATGTAAATTTTTGTTTATTTCTGGTATGCTTTGACGTTCAAAGTACCTCCACCACCACATTCACATCTTTTGGATAACCTCGTCTTGAGTTGTTCCACATGTGTATGTGTCTCTAGCATTCTACAGTACAATTCAGACAGAAGTCACAAAAAAGGCCTTTAATTCACCAAAGGTAAATATCTGTATCTATTAGAACATTTTATACATAGACCTCAGTTGAGATGTGTACTTATTAGCAAAGTTATTTTTAATGAAAACAGCACATGTAAAATGCCCCTTTGAAGTTTTGCTTCCAGTGTAAATCTTCTTGTATACTATGGTTTAATAGTTAAAAATCAAAATGAAAGCTTGTGTTTAAAGGTCCAGTTGTTTCAAATACCAGGTTTGGGATGAGATATACATTCCAGTATATTCTGTATATAATTTGAATTGTATATTAACAGCCCCCTTCTCCTGACCCTATTCCTCTCCATTTAAGTATTTTGCAAGATTTAGTTAGTTGTACACCTGGCGTCTCCTTGCTTTCAACCATTGCCATTTGGTCAAAACCATGACCTCTTTACCAAGGGGAAGAAAGAGTGAGTGAGTGAGAGAGAGAGAGAGTGAGAGAGAGAGAGAGAGAGAGAGAGAGAGAGAGAGAGAGAGAGAGAGAGAGAGAGAGAGAGTGTGTGTGTGTGTGTGCGTGCGCGTGTGTGTGCGTGCGCGTGTGTGTGCATGCACTTGCGTGTGAGAGAGAGAGAGTGTGTGTGTTTATAATTGATCCCAGTATCTACTGAGCTGTGCCATTTATGGTACTCTGCCTATGCATCTATATTTTGAACATTTATCATTTTCTTCATATAATTTCTGTGTGGAAATAGGCTTGTGACCAGTACTGATCTTGAGTACAGTTTTTAAAAACTTTTGTCTGCAAGTAAGTTAACTTTTTTTGTCTCTTAAATGTCATTTATCTACTTAACACTTTTTTTGGGGGACAGGGTGGGGGAGGTGGGAAGCAAATGTCAATCCTAGCAGGTGTTGCATGTAAATTGTTAGCAAGTAATGACTACAGCTCAGATGATTAAGATTTCTGTAACAGGAAGCTCACTATGTTTTCATTTTTTATATATTATAATTATGATGATTTGCTCATTATTGTAAAAATATAAACTTTGGCTTTATAAAGTTTAGTTATTATTACTTTACCACTGCTTATCATACCCACCATTGGTTTCATAATGTAAATACTAAACATTGAAAAATAAAACATCAAATTTTTTAAATCACCATAGTACATACTAATATTGGGGCTTTCGGGTGTTTGAAATTATTTTGTTTAACATTGAGGGCAAAAATACTAGATGGTGTATAACTCTAGAGTTGAAATTTAAGGGATCCCTAATATGTATACAAGCTTTTTACCTGAAGTAATAAATAAACTATGATCTTGAAAGTGCCTGAACCAGAGCAAGCATGTCATTTGTAATTTTGTTTTCCAGATCAGTTTCATTCATAAGGAATTACTGTAGTCCTTTTTATAGTATTGTTATAATTATTTCTACTTTTTCTTAAAGATCATGTTACTTAGAGTGATTAAAAAAGAGAAAGTAATTTCCTTCCCCCACCCCCATAGAATGAATATTCAAAAACCATTACCAGTATTTTGATGGCAGCTAGGTGACTCAGTAGATAGAGTACTGGACCCCAGGAGTCAGGAATACTTGAATTCAAATCTAGCCTCAAACATTAATTACAGGACTGGGTGAGTAGGAATAATAATTATACCCCCATTGGTGTTGCAAGGATCAAATGAAATAATATTTGTAAAGCACTTTACTATCCTTAAAGTGCTATATAAATGGTAATGTCATATTGTTATTTTTGTCTTGATTGAATTTATTACTTTCCTGCTTTGGAAAAAAACAAACCAAAAACTTTATTGAAGTTTGTTTCATGCTTGGAGACTTTTTTTAGAAGGATATTATCCTGATAGTCAGACATGGTGAATCTGATTCTCTACTGCACACTGTGAAGTACTCAGTCCTAAGCATAGAGAGGAAAGAAATGGCTATATGTGGAAATTGTTAGTTTCTATGATGGTTATTCTTTCGAGGGTTTGTAGACATTGGTGCATGGTTCTGAGAATCAAATAGTCAAGATAGTTTAATAAAAAGTTTATAGAGATCCATAGAATGAATGATTGATAGTAATCTGATAATTCAGACTTTAAAAAAAACCTTACCTTTTGTCTTATCTTAGAATCTATTATAAGTGTCAGTTGCAAGGCAGAAGAGCGGTAAGGGCTAGACAGTTGGGGTTAAGTGACTTGCCCAGGGTCACAAAGCTAGGAAGTGTCTGAGGCTAGATTTGAACCTAGGACCTCCCATCTTCAGGCCTGGCTTTCCCTCCACTGAGCCACCTAGTTGGTATGATTATTAAGACTTGTCATGAGTTAGTTGAGCATGTGAGAAAAGATTATTATTGATTTTAAATATAATTAGTAATACAGAAGTAAAATTGAGCCAGAGACTTAGATAATAATCTTCCTAAAAATTACCTTTACTTAGATAACTGCTGTTCTTGGCTTATGTCAACTATTAATTATTATATAAATTTATAGCTTTACAGCTCTAAGGGACCTCATCTAGTTCACCTCTCTAATTTTACAAATTGGAAGCTAAAACCTAGGGAAGTTAAGTCACTTGTCTAAAGTCACATTTACTAAGTCTCAGGTGAGATGGGAACCCAGCACATCTGATTCTAAAGCAAGTGCTCTTTTCACTTATACTAGATTCCTTTATAGTTTACTTCTCCTGTTTTGTTTTGTTTTTTTAGTTTTTGTTAAGGGGGGCAGTATTATTTGCATTAAAAGCATACCTTTAAAATGTATTCTCATTTCATTGAGACTCAATGAAAAATTCTATCCTCTGGGGGGAAAAAGATTTATTTATCCCCTATTATGTACCACTGTTCTAAGAGGCAGTGGGGATACAAGTATGAAAAAAGAGAAAAAGTCGACCTTTCCCTTAAGGAACTCATTCTCAGGATGCAGAGATAATACATTTGGGAACAGTGGCTAAAACAGGGTATTTCAGTTGGAAATCTTGGAGATCTTGGAGTTGGCAACCTTTTTCTAAGAAAAACAGCATTGTTGAATCTGTGAACATGAATGTGATGTTTTGCAAATCTTAAATGCCTATATAAATATCAGCTATTATGAATAGATGGTTACAGTTTTTTTTTAGTGTTGACTCCTATTTCACAGCTCAATTTATGTGCTACATTTTACTTAAGACGTGTTCTTTGTCCCTGTGTATTTGATAAATAAATGCTTCACTTTTTATTGTGAGGCTGTGGAACTTTTTAGGCCATAGTCTATAAAAATTGACTATTTCAAATACCTTTTATTTCATTTTGTTGTTTCTTGATGGCTCATGGAGCTGTTAGCTTCTATTTGATCAGTTCTAATTTTTAAGGAGTTATTTTCTTCTCTGAGGTTTTGAACCTCTTGCTATTTGGTTAATTCTGATTTTTAAGTAATTTCTTTCTGAAGTTTCATGTGATGTATGTCTTTTACTAAGCTGTTAATTCTCTTTTTTAAATTATTTTTATTGATTTCATTAAATATTTCCTGATTACATGTATACTTTTTTAAACAATCTTTTTTTAAATTTTGAGTTCTAATTGTGAGTTCTCCCTTGTTCCTTGTCCCCCACCCATAGAAAGACAAGCAACTTGATATGAATTATACATATGAAATCATATAAAATATTTCCATATTAGCTTTGTTACAAAAAGAAAGTTTAAAAAATGTATGCTTCACTCTATTCACAGTTTATCATTTCTATCTGGGGGTGGCTAAGCATTTTTCATCATGAGATCTTTGGAATTGTCTAGAATGATTGTCTTGATCAGCATAGTTAATTCTTTCACAGTTGATCATCCTTACAATATAGCTATTAGTGTAATCAATGTTCTGGTTCCACTCATTTCACTTTGCATATATTCACACAAGTATGGCCTGTTTTTTTTTTTTTCTGAAACCAAGCCCTTAAGTCATTTCTTATGGCGCAATAATATTCCATCACAATCATACCGCAACTTGTTTAATTATTCTCCAATTGATTAGCATCTCTTCCAATTTCCAATTCTTTGCCAACACAAAGAGAGTTGCTGGAAATTTTTATACAAATTAGTCTTTCCCTCCCTTTTTCTTTTTAATCTCTTTAGGATATAGACCTAGTAGTGGTATTGCTGGTTCAAAGGTATGCCTAGTTTTACAGCTCTTTGGGCATAGTTCCAAATTGTCCTCCATAATTGTAGGACTGGTTCATAATTCCACCAACAAACATTAGTGTTTCAATTTTTTCACATCCCCGCCAATATTTGTTATTTTCCTTTTCATGTTAACCAGCCTGATAAGTGTAAGTGGTATCTCAGAGTTGTTTTAATTTGCATTTCTCTTCTTAGCAGTAATTTAGAGCATTTTTTTTCATGTCACTATTTATAGCTTTTCTTTTGAATGCTGTTCATATCCATTGACCTTTTATCAACTGGCTCATTTTTATGTTTGTCTTGGTTCTCTAAACATTTGAGAAATGAGATTTTTGTCAGAAACTTGATATAAATTTCCCCCTACTTCCCTGTTTTTCTTCTAATTTTAGTTGCATTAATTTTGTTTGTATAAAAACTTTAATTTTATGTAATTACAGTTATCTCTTACTTTTCCATAGATCTGACGGGTATATTTTCCATGCTCCCCTTACTAATGATAAATCATTTATCCATTTTGACTATCAGGATATACAGAGTAAGATTCTGATCTATACCTAGTTTCTACCACACTGCTTTCCAGTTTTCCAGCAATTTTTGTAAAATGTTCAAGTTCTTATCCCAAAAGTTTGGATCTTTGGTTTTATCAAACACTAAAAAACTAGGGTCATTTTCTGTGGTGTATTATGTATGTACCTAATTGATTTCACTGATCCATCTTCCTTTCTTAGCCTGTACTAGATGTTTTTTAAATTTCTATATTGATTAGTTTGTTATATTAAAATACTCAAGTTTTAAGGATAAGGATAATTGTTGGGAAAACTGGAAAGCAGTCTAGCAGACACTAGATCTAAACCAATATTTACAATATCTACCAAAATAAACTCAAAATGGATACATGATGTAGGCATAAAAGGATATGTCGTAAGTGCCAGATTGTTTTGATGATTACTGCTTTGTAATATAATTTAAAACCTGGAACTGCCAGGCCTCCTTCCTTCATGTTTTTCATTGATTGCCTTGATAGTCTTGACTTTTCCTTTTTTCCAACTGAATTTTGTTAACTTTGTTATTTTGTAGTTTGATTGGTATGGCATTGAATAGGTAAGTTATATAAATTGTTACTTTTATTATTTTGGCGTGGATTTTTTGTTTAGTCACTTCAGTTGTGTTTAACTCTGTGACCCCATTTGGAATTTTCTTGGTAAAAAAATACTGGAGTGGTTTGTCATTTCCTTCTCTAGCTTATTTTACAGATGAGAATTTTTGTATGTTTTAACAGATTGGCTTATCCTACCCATGAACAATTATTTTTTTCTCCAAATGTTTATATCTGTCTTTCTGGGAAAAGAATTTTGTAATTGTGTTCCTGTAATTCTGGGATTTTCTTGGCTGGTAGATTGGCAAATATTTTAATATGTCTTCCATTATTTCAAATGGAATTCATATCTTTCTGCTACGTTTTGTTGGAAGTATATAAAAATGCCGATAATTTATGTAGGTTTATTTATATTCTGCAATTTTCCCAGTGTTGTTAATTTTTTAGTTGATTCACTAAGATTCTCCAATATGTTATCATCTGCAAAGAATGATAGTTTTGTTTCCTCATTGCTTATTTTTGCTACTTCAGTTTTCTTTTTCTTCTCTTCTAGCTTATTATATATATATATATATATATATCTTATAGTTAGCATTTCTAGAACAACATTGAATAATAGTAGTGATAATTGTGACAAGGAAATCACTTTAAAAGACTGATATATATTAATTTAAGGTCGCCAAGGAATTCAGCTATGTAATTCCTAAATGAAAACTCAAGTCAGCAGTCAACCTTTTATGGAGTTTAATTACAAACAGGATAAGAAAGGTATTAGAGATAGAGAGAGAGAGGGAGAGAGAAAGGGGAGAGAAGGGAATAGGGCTTAAATACCCCTTCTGTTTAGGCTGGGCCAAAAGGCCCAAGCCCTTAGATAGCTGAGGCAAGGAAAGAGATCAGTCCCTATCACTCACGTGACCAAAATGGAGAAACAGTCTTAGGGGCCTCCACCTCCAGCTTCCTTCAGAGCCAATCCTCAATGCACCACCTCTCAGACCAAAAACCTCTCCAACCAACCACCCAGTCCTCAGATCCCTCTCTCTTTAAGGAAACCATCTAAGTTCCCTCCCCTCAATTCTCACATCTACCAATCACTGTCCATGTCTTCCCTGTGCCAATGGTGGCTCTAGCTTAACCCAGGACCGCCCAGAGGTCTGTGGCTTTGCACATGTCTGTTGAAGGTCATATTCTCAATAATTAAATCTTGATCCTTTGCTGCAGCCCTTCCTAAATCCTGTTAGGACTGAGTGGGGTGGAAATTGTATTTTCCAAGACCTGATTCTGTCATTCCAAGTATCTCTATTGTATCAATTCTAAAATCAATCATGACTCAAAGAAATTCCTGTTCTATGCTTAAGCATAGGTCAAAGCCCTTTCCATTGTTCAGCAAAAGGTTTCTGTCCTAAAGTAATCTTAAGAAGGGAGGAGGAGGAACCTCCCATGCCAATGGGGTTCACATTCCAATAGAGTATATGAAATTTCCCAATGGTGAAATTTCCAACATTTATAAGTCTAAGAAATTTTAAGGTTTACATAATGCTTCACACTTGTTTCACTCCTGATATCATTGGGAAGACTAAATTTATTTCCATTACAGATGATGTTTGCTCTTGCTTTTAGATAGATACTACTTATCATTTTAAGAAAGGTTCCTTTGGTTCCTATGTTTTTTAATAGGAATGGGTATTGTGTTTTGTCAAAGGCTTTTCCAGTATTTACTGTTAGTTAATTGTGTGATTTCTAGAATATTGGGATTAATTGTTTCTTAGATGTTTTGTAGAATTGACTTGTAAATCCATCTACTGGGGTTTTTTTTCTTGGAGTTCATTGATGACTTGCTTAATTTATTTTTCTAAAATAGGGCATTTAACTTACTCTATTTCTTCTGTTAATCTGGGCTATTTATATATTCATAAATAGATCACTTAGATGATCAGTAAGTATATCATTGAGTAAAATAACTTAATTACTTTAACTTCATCTTTATTGGTTGTGACCATCTTTTTTACATTGCTTTTTTTCCCCTTTACTCATTTTATTTGAATTTCAATGTAATTTTTTTGCTCTTTGGAAAACTCTCTTTAGTTCTAAGAATTATTTTTGGGCTTGGGCCTAGTAGGCATTTTTCTTTGAGACTTTGAATATGTTTTCAAGTCATTGTCTTCTGAATTTGTTTCTTGAGCTTCCACCACCATAGTAACATTTTATGATTATGTTCGTGTGTGTGTGTGTGTGTGTGTGTGTAAGATTTGCTAATTTTCCCAGATTGTTTCTTGACTTCAGACTTTATATTAGAGTTGAGCTCTGTCATTTCTTGGAGTGGATGATGATTATCTTAAAGTTTCATTAAGTTATTTATGTCCTTATGCTGCTTTCACAGATAGGCCTGGGAGCCAGTAATTTTTCAGTGTTTCTAAAGTGGTATTTTCTAGGAAGGAGTCTAGTCACTGTCCTTCTTGTCTATGCTCTGACCATTACCCAGACTGCAGCCAGCCCTCTCTGTCCTACAACCAAGACCTAGAACTTGGTAATGGGTGATGGAGCTGCCAAGTGATACCTGATCTAATGTCTTCTAGAATCTAACCAGATTTTTAATCTCTTTACCATCCCTGTGCACTGTGAATGCTGTTAACCATTGCTATTGCCACTTCTACCACAATGAATTCCCAGCCAGGCCTTACCTTGTTCATAGACCTATCTGTCCTAAGTATTCCTAGGCTGGAAAAGTAATTTACAGTGACATTTTATTAGTTATCCCACTTAGAATTTGGTTTGACACACCTTTAAAAAGTTTTTTAGAGAGTATTTTTGGAGAGCTTGGCAAAAATGCCCATTTTACTCCACCATCTTGGTTCCACCCCCACCATTTTCTTTGCTATATCAAGATTTAGTTCAACTAATTCTTTTTTAATTTAATTTAATTAATTAATTTAGAATATTTTTCCATGGTTATAGCATTCATATTCTTTACCTCCCCCCTCCAGTAGCCAATGAGCAATTCCACTGGGTTTTACATGTATCATTGATCAAGACCTATTTCCATCCAATGAGCAATTCCACTGGGTTTTACATGTATCATTGATCAAGACCTATTTCCATCCAATGAGCAATTCCACTGGGTTTTACATGTATCATTGATCAAGACCTATTTCCATATTATTAATATTTTCAGCATAGTGATCGTTTATAGAGTCTTCATCCCCAATCATATCCCCATTGACCCATGTGAACAAGCAAATGTTTTTCTTCTGCATTTCTACTCCCACAGTTCCTCAGAATTGTCCTGCTGCTAGTAGAAAAGTCCATTACGAGTTCAATTAATTCTGCTGAAGAATTTGGGGTCCAGTCTTAGTGACTGTAGTTGGGGCTGAACTTGATTGCTTGCTTGAACTTAGTTAAGGCTATTAGTTCAAACTCAGAGGGATCTACAAGAAAGAACACCATCCACATTCAGGGGAAAAACTGGGAGCAGAAACAGTGGAGAAAAACAACTGCTTGATTACATGGGTCGATATGATTGGGGATGTAGACTCTAAATGAACATCGCAGTGCAAACAACATGTTAATAGGTTCTGATCAAGGGCACAAGTGGTAATACCCAGTGGAATTGCCTGTCAGCTACGGGAAAGGATGGGGGGAGGGAAAGAATATGATTCTTGTAACCAGGAATAATGTTCTAAATTGATGAAAATTTTCTTTAAAAAAAATTAAAATTAAAATCCAGTCAGAAGGAAAAAAAAGATTATTAGTTCAGTTCAGTTTCCAGTTTTCCTTCTCTCTTAGAATTGGTACTAATTGTTAATTCTAAAACAAGAAGAGTGGTAAGGGCTAGGTAATTGGGGTTAAGTCCAAGGTCACATGTAGGAAGTGTCTGAGGCCAGAGTTAAACCCTGGTGCTCTATCCATTGTGCTGTCTAGCTGCTTCTGTAATTGCATTTTAATGAAAAATATTAACTGAATAAGAGATGTCTGAAGGTATTGGTTTTATCAGTAAGTATACCTTGTACATATCACTGCCAAAATTCCTCTCTAATACAAAACTACTCAGGTGATAAACAGAAATAAAGAACAGGTTAGTGACCATCTTATTCACAAATGGTACTAGGGGAATATTTGTAGAGAACAATACTTGGTGTACAAGGTCTTAACTGAGGATCTGTAAACTCTCTTAATATGTTGACAACTATTTCAATATAATTCTCTATAATTCTGTAGTTTTTTTTAAGCATTTAAAAACATAAGAAGGGACCCATATGATTCATCAGATTGCTGTGGAGAGGGGCAGGATGGGATGCAATAGTAAAAAGGTTAAAAATCCTTGGCCTCGTGAATTTTTAATCAAACATATTTTGTATTATTAAATGTGTTCCCTGTGAAGTAACCAAGCTGGGTCTTTATCTACGTCAAACCTCTTTTCCCATTTCTAATAGGAAAGTCTCAAATCTAGGAAATAAGACACAAGAAATTTTCAAGATACAAGGAAGCATTATTTGACAAAAAATTAAAGTGAATAAAAAGAGTATGACTTTTAAAAAGTTATAAATTGATTCTAAGAATCTGAAGCCATTTCATATTTAAAAAAAAATTGATTCTCTTTCACCTAATATATGGATAAATGAAGATGGACCCAAGAAACTAGAGATTTTTTCATTTATCTAAACAATATTTCATATTGAATGGGGCATGTTCTTGTGTAACACATCATTCATTGCTCTAATTATTGCTACCAGTTGCCACTCATTGAAACAAACCATATGTTTGAGGAGAGTGTAAAGCTTTCTCACCCTCCTACCCCCCCCCCAACAATGAAAAATAAACTCATAAAATCAACACTAAAAGGAGCAAAAATGGATAGTTCAGAGTGAAGCTGAACAGCCCTGGACAACTAAGGAGTAAATACAAGAACTCCACAAAGCAGATCTAAAGGGCATGATTAACAATTTCACTTTGTTTGCTGTGCCTGGGGAGCCTGCAACTGAAATATGAATCTCTAGGCAGAGGGCCCTGGGAGCATCTGTGTCTGCTGCAGCCTTTCTCAGCTCTGGAAACCCCTGCTAGCTCATGGCTGGGACCTGAGGAAATGGATACCTTGGAGTTGGCCATGGGCAAAAAGTCAAGCCTTATTGCCAACAAATGGGGAGGGGATACTTTGGAGGCCTGAGAAACAAGGACTGGACACCTGCTCTGTCCAGGGCTGTAGAAGTGGGAGAGGAGGAGGGAGCCCTCATAGATGAGTGTGTTGTTGAGGGACTGGGACCAGTCAGCTTTGGTCACTCCCAGAAGGATGGGGCTTCTGGCTTTTGCCACAGTGGGAGGTTGACTACATCAACACAATAGGGATGCTGGGTCTTCAGAAAAAAAAAAATCTGATAAATTTATTGGCCTGGCCAGTAAAATTTAAAAATAAGTAAATAAAACATAAAAATGGGCAAAAATTGGGAGAACCCAAGTACAGATAACTGTTATGGGGACAAAGAAAACTTACAGGATGGTGAAATAAAAACATCTATTTCAAAACCAGCAAAGAAATACAATAAATGGCTAGAAGCTCAAAAAGCTTTTGGAAAGGCTTTTTTAAAAGACCTTAAAAACTAAATGATAGAGGTAGAGAAGAAATTAGGAAAATAACAATGCAAAAAAAATCAAGAAAATTATAGATCACCCAAAAGAAAAAGAGATCCAGAAACCTACAGAAGAATATAATGTATTAAGAACTAGAACTGGACAAGGAGAAGCTAATGATTTCCCAAGAAGAAATTATAAAGCAGAAATCAAAAGAATGAAATAATAGAAGAGAATATGAATCAGCTGATCACAAAAACAACTGACCTGAAAAATAGATCAAGTAGGGACAATACTGGAATAGTTGGACTCAGAGAGACCCAAAGATGGAAATGCACAGGAACATCATTGAAAAAACAGAATAACACAGGATACTTAGCAGCTGCAATTTTAAAAGAATGCAGAACATGAAACAGCATTTCACAGAGCAAAAGAACTGACCTTACAAATAAGAGTAACATCCAGCAAAGATGAGCATAATTTTTAAAAGAAAAAAATTCATATTTAACAAACTAAAGGGGTTTCAATGATTCCTAGGGAAAAACCCAGAATTCAACAAACATTTTGATCTATAAGAAACATACAAAGCTAGTGAAAGACTAATCATAAGTAACTCAAAAGGTCAACTTGATTCTGACATGGGGAAATGTCATTTATAGCCCCTGCCAATGGCATCATTGAGTATTTTGAAGGGGCAGGTATGGATGGAAGGTCAAGGTTGAGGCAATTTAATGGAATGAGCCAAAATGGTACTAGAATAGAACAGAATGAGGCAGGATGGAATGATGATCTCCTGGAGGAGAAATAAATGGAGGAACTATCATAGAGAAAGGGATATGGAGGTGGAGGACTGGGAGTACTAGAAATCAACTCTTATCAGACCTGGGGTAAAGAGAGAATAAATACACAATTAGGTTAAAAATTTTCTTAATGTAAAGAGAAACAGGAGGGAATGAGGGATAAGTGAGGGACTGGAAGTCCTCGGGGGAACTGAGAGAATAGAAGGGGAAAATGGGTTAAGAGGAAGGAGGACAAAAGAATAAGGAAAGGGAGGAGAAGGAGAGATACCTAGATGGGAGAATATGTCAAGAGGTGGGATAAAGGGGGTCAAGATATCAAGCCATTCCCTAATCAACAAATGGTCAAGGGATATGAATAAGCAGTTTTTAGATGAAGAATTCAAAACTATCAACAAGCACACACAAAAAAAGTGTTCTAAATCTCTCCTGATTAGAGAAATGCAAATTAAAACAACTCTGAGGTTGTTTTACCTCACACTAACAGACTGGCCAATATTGCAGCAAAGGAAAATGATAAATGTTGGAGAGGATATGGCAAAATTGAGACACTAATACGCTGCTGGTGGAGTTGTGGATTGATCCAAATTCTGGAGGGCAATTTGGAACTATGCACAAAGGAAGCTAAAAGACCTTTGGTCCAGCCATAGCACTGCTGGGTTTGTACCCCAAAGAGATAATAAAGAAAAAGACATGTACAAGAATATTCGTAGCTGCGCTCTTTGTGGTGGCAAAAAAACTGGAAAATGAGGGGATGTCCATTGATTGGGAATGGCAGAATAAATTGTGGTATCTGATGGTGATGGAATATTATTATGCTGAAAGGAATAATGAACTTGAGGAATTCCATATAAACTGGAACGACCTCCAGGAATTGATACAGAGCAAAAAGGAGCAGAACCAGGAGAACATTGTACACAGAGACTGATACACTGTGGTACAATCAAACGTAATGGACTTTTCTACTAGCAGCAATGTAATGATCCAGGACAATACAGAGGAACTTATGGGAAAGAATGCTATCCACATCCAGAGAAATAACTGTGGGAACAGAAACAGAAGAAAAACATGTGATTGATCACTTAGTTCAATAGCGATATTAGTTTTTTGGTGTTAAAAGTTCACTCTACTGCAAATAAGAATAACATAGAAATAGATTTTGAACAATGATATATGTATAACTCAGTGTAATGGCTCATCAGCTCCTGGAGGGGTGAGAGAAGAGGAGGGGGGGGATCATGAATCATGTAAACCATAGAAAAATATTCTAAATAAATACATTTAAACAATAAATAAATAAAAAGAGGTAGGAGGTCATTGTTGGAAAATAAGGAAGGGATTTTGGGAAAGATGGACAGTGTAAGAATATAAAGATAGAGAGGAAAGAATAAGGGAGTGACTTTTGGGAAGGTGGGTCAATTTGGGACTAAGAGAGCCAGGAGAGAGGATAATGTATGTGAATAAGAGAGTTGTTGGTCAAAGTAAATTGGACATCTGAAGAAGAATATGGCGGAAAGAAGGGAATAGGGGGACAGACAGTGAGATGGAATTGGAGTAGATGGAAATGCACAGCTAATAACTATGGCACTGAGTGTAACAGTATGACTTCAAAAATGAGAAAAAAATAGGTAGCAGAAAAGAATGTTTTGTTAACAAGAAACTGAAAATGAGAGATTTAGAGTAAAGGTGAAGGGCTGAAGCATTATATACTATGACTCCAGAGAAGGTAGGAGTAGCAGCATGATCTTAGAAGAGTTGGGGCTAAAATGGATAAAATGAAAGTATTGAACCAGGTAACTCATGCTGGTGGGGGGTTACTATGGATAATGAAGCATTATCAATATTGGACATGTATGTACCAAATATTATAGGACCCACATTTTTAAGGGAAAAACCAAATGAGATATAGATGGAAATAATATAGCACATATAATAGCAAAATAATAACAGGAGACTTTAATTTTCCCCTCTCAGAACTAGATAAATCTAAGCAAAAAAAAAAAAGTTAAGGAGATAAATAGAACCTTAGATGAGTTAAATATATCTGGAGAGCCCACACATACCTGGATAAGGTTAATGGATCTGGGCTTAAGCATACATATCATCCAAACATAGTATCTGGTGGGACAGATGATGAGTATGAAGTAGGACCTCAGGATTTTAAAATTTGTTTCCTTAATAGTGATGTGAAGCATTTTAAAAATAAAAAGAACAACTTTCTTTCATTGATGAAATTATTTGATCATTTATCAATTGGGGAATGGTTCTTATTTTATTAATATTTTAAAAAATTTAGTTTAATTTTTTTCATTCAACAAAAACCTATCCTTTCTTCCTCCTCCCCTACCCCAGTTGAGAATAAAAGAAAAAACAAACTATATGGACATGTGTAGTCAAAAACAATTTCTGCATTGATCATGTCCAAAAGAATATATGTGTCTGTGTCTCATTCTTTCTCTGAGTCTTTATATTGAGAACAGGAGGTAGGTAACATTACTCCTCTGGAATTGTGGTCATTATGTTGGTCAGAGTTTCTAAGTCTTTCAAAGTTGTCATTGCAATATTATCATCATATAAATTGTTCTGATTCTATTCACTGTGTATCAATTCATGCAATTCTTTCAGGTCTCTAAAATCATCCCCTTTTCATTTCTTGCAGCACAATAATCCATTACATTTATAAATCACAATTTGTTCAGCCATTCCCCAAATGATGGACACCCCTCAGATTTCCAGTCTTTACCATCTTAAAAAGGTGTGTGTGTGTGTGTGTGTGTGTGTGTGTGTGTGTATGTATTGTCTCTTTTGACCAGCTTAGATGAGAATGAGTTTCAAGTATTAGTTGCTACCGTAGTTGTTACCCTTTCTCCTAGTATGTATAAATTTCTACTTGCTCACCTCTATTGTGTTACATTCTTTTCCCTACCCTTCATTTCTGTTCCACCGCCTTCCACCCTTCTTTTTTGTTCTTTTAAGATCATTAAAATATAACAGAACCGCTCCCATGTTCTCTTTCTAATTAGACTCCCTCTAGGACTCCGGATGATGTTAGGTTTCAGAATAGATACATTTAGCATCTTCTTTTATGAGTATATGCAATTTATTCTTGTTTTTAGTCATATTTTTGTTTGCCTTTTTATGTTTCTTTTCATTACTGTTTTTACATATCAACACTTCTATGCAGTTCTGAACTTTCCATCCAGAAAGATTAGAAGTACATTTTCTCCCCTATAGTATCATACTCAGTTTAGCTTGGAATATCATATTCTTTCTCCACCCCTTTTTAGTGGTTTCTTCTAAATTGTGTGTGATTCTGTTGCTCCTTGGTATATGATTGCTTTCTGGCTGCTTGCAGTGTTTTCTTCAATATGAAACTGAATTTTGGCTATGATGTTCCTGGGAGTTTTGGTTTTGGAGTTTCTTTCAGGAAGTAATTGGTGGATTCTTTCTCTTTCTACTTTGCCCTCTGGTTCTGAGATCTGAGCAGTTTTATTTTTAGGATTTCTTGAAAAAAGAAATTTAAACATTTTTTTTTGCCATGGCATTCATGTAGTTCAGTGATTCTTAAATTTTTTCTCCACAATTTGTTTTTTGGTTAGTTATTTTTACTGTAAGACACTTTATATTGTTTTAAATTGTTTTAGACTTTTGATTTTGTGTTAATATTTTTAATTGTGTCATGAAGTCATTAGTTTTCATTTGATTTATTCTTATTTTCAATTTGTTGCTTGGGCAAGACTTTATACGTCTTTCCTCTATAGCTCTTAATTATTTTCCAGTTTTTTTCCTCTAATGTTCTCATTGAATTTAAACAAACCTAAATATTCTTTTTTTTAAACTCTTGCTTGATCTCTTCCAAAAATTCTTTCGAAGTAATTCTCTTCTTCTGGATTCATGTTTTTAACATCCCTGTCACCATTATAACTTTTTTATGGTTTTTTTTTTTTATAACATTACCCTTCTTCTTCCTGACTTTGGATTTATAGCAGGACCAGGCTCTGCTCATTTTTGAAAGGAAGGTTTGAACTGGTCCTGTTTGGTTTTTCTTGGGGGCATTGAATATTGTGCTATTCAGCTTGCAAGGTCACAGGCTGAGGACTTTAAACTTTTGGTGCTCCCCATGTGGTTTAATTTTGAGAAAAGTCTGATAGCTGCTTCCCTGGTCTAAGCTCTGCAAATTCCTGATCTGGTCTTGGATTGAGTAACAGTAAATTGCTGTTGGACTTAGTTACAATCAGCCAACTGAAAAGCTCTAGTGGCTCAGAGTGATAGAACTATAAATTTCCTTTGATCTGGAATTCTTCCCCTTATTAATTCTCTGTTTGCTTAAGATTTACTATTATGTGGAACAGAGATTCTGCTTCATTTTTGGAGTCTGAACTACACTGCTACTGATTGCTTTTGAATTTTCTTGTATTTCACTATAGAGCCTAGCACCCATTACTGCTCATCATGCCAGAATGCTACCCATGATCATATTTTCCTTTATCAGTCTGCCTTAGTCTATGACTAAGAAATGTGTAATGGGAGAAAAAACTACTGGCTGGTATATGTTCTTACACCTTGCATGAATGAGGTCAAAGGACTTTGATATGAATAATAGGTTTGTACCCTAAAGAGATCATAAAAAAGACTTGTACAAAAATATTCATAGCTGCGCTCTTTGTGGTGGCAAAAAACTGGAAAATGAGGGGTGTCCCTCAATTGGAGCATGGCTGAACAAATTGTGGTATATAATGGTGATGGAATACTATTGTGCTGTAAGGAATAATGAGCTGTTTGATTTCTATATGAACTGGAAGAACCTCCATGAACTGATGAAGAGTGAAATTAGCAGAACCAAGAGAACGTTATATACAGAAAGTGAAACATTGTGGGATGATCAAATGCGATTGACTCTGCTACTAAAAGCAATGCAATGATACAGGACAATTCTGAGAGACTTATGAAAAAGAGTGCTATCCACATTTAAAGAACTGTGGGAGTAGAAACACAGAAGAAAAACATTATTTATCACTTGTTTATATGGGCATATAATTTGGGGTTTTGATTGTAAAAGATACTCTATTACAAAAATGAATAATATAGAAATAGGTATCAAGTGATAACACATGTATAACCCTGTGGAATTGCTTGTCAGATCTGGGAGCAGGAAAGGAAAATGAGAAGGAGACAACATGAATCATGTAACCATGGAAAAATATTTTAAAATAAATGAAAATTTAAAAAGGACCTTGGTATGGGTGTGGGACCTCCTCTTGCCTGGTTGGATACATATTCTCTGTCTCTTCTGCAGTGCTCCATAGGTAGGTACAATCTTGGCTGGATCCTGTCCCTGTTGTTTACAAATTTCTCTGTCTGTCAACTGTAAAAGTTAAAATTAAATCTCAATAAAAATATTATATTTTAAGAGATTTATTAATGATCATTAGAAATCAAGGAATAAAGAAGATACAAAATAAAGACCACGTGCCCATGGCTGGTTAGCCATTTTTTAGTCAACCCCACTTACCACCATCAATGCTGATTCTATATCAGAGAGACTGAGCCTCCAAAGCCCATGCCCTTTGTCCTCTGCCTACAGGAAGTATGTAATGACAGGAAGTCCATGGGCTCTTGGGATATGTGGTTCTTTTTTTTAGGGTAACAGATTTTCAATCATACACAACCTCAATGAAAGAAATGATTCAATGTGATAATTTTTTTAAACCCTTACCTACTGTCTAAGAATCAATGCTAAATATGGATTCCAAGGCAGAAAAATGTTAATGAGTAGGTAATGGGGGTTAGGTGACTTGCCCAGGGTCATACAAGTAGGAAGTGTGATGGGCTAGATTTGAACCTAAGATGTCCTATCTCCAAGTCTGGTTCTATCTACTGAGCTACCTGGTTGCCCCCACTGTGATAATTTCTTGCATTTTCCTATTAGAATCTGATCTTGTGCTTATTTTAGGTCTGTTCAAGAAATTCCATCCTACCCCTTCAGGGGGTAGGGGCAGAGAGCTTCCTCTGTTTCTTTCTAGTCCTCTATCTTCTTGTCTTTGCCTTGCTATGGTTCTTATTCATGAAAGTTTGAGTCACTTCCTTTATATGGCTTGAAAATCAAACCTTTATCAGAGAAATTTGCTGGAAGGACTTTTTCCTCCCAGCTAACTATTTCCCCTGGATTTATTTGTACAAAACCTTTTTAGTTTTGTGTAATCCAAGTTGTCCATTGAATTTTTTCTGATTCTCTTGGTCTCTTGTTTGGTCATGAACTCTTCACGTGTCCATAGATCTACAAGTAATTTCTTCTTTATTACTCTAATTTGCTTAGAGCTTGATCTTTTATTTCTAGATCTTGAATCTGTTTGGAGTTTATCTTGATATATGATAGGAAGGGTTGATCTAAGCCTGATTTCTGCCAGATTGCTATCTATTTTTCCCAAATTTTTTGTCAAATGAATGATTACCCTGGTAGTTGGGGCTTTGGGTTTATAAATTATTACTAAATGTTTTTTCTTCTTTATATTGTGTGTCTAAACTGTTCCGGTGATTGACTTCTCTTTTTTATTGAGTACCAAATTGTTTTGATGATTAACAATTTGTAGTGTAGTTTTGAGAGGTAGCACCTCTAAGCCCCCTTCCTATACTTTATTTCCTTTCATATTCTTTGTTCCTTACTCAATCAGTCAACTGTCAGTTAGCTCCTATCATGTGCCAATAACTGTACTAAGTGCTGGGCACACAAAGAAAGGCAAAAGATAGTCCTTGCTCTCTAGAAACTCACAGTCAGAAAGGGACACATCATACAAAGAACTTTTGTGCAAAGAAGATATGTGCAAAGATGGACAAATTGGAGAAAATCAATAGCAAGAAGAAATTAGTATTACAGGGTGGGGCGGTGGGGGATCAGGAAAGGTGATGCTGGTTAGTTGATTTTGTCCCTTCAGATGAATTTTGACATTTTTTCTAGCTTTATAAAGAAATCCTTTGGTAGTTTGGTATAGCACTGAATAAGCAAGTTAATTTAGATAGTGCTGTCATTTTTATTATGTTGTCTTAGCCTTCTTAGGAACAGTTACTATTTCTCTACCTATTTAGGCCTATCTATATTACTGTTGTTTTATTCATCTATTTCCTATGTGTGTATTGGTAGAGAGACTCCCAGATATTGTAAATGCTAGTTACTTAAAAAAATCCTTAAAATACATTTGTTTTAATTAAATGTTTTTATCCCATTTATTGTGAGCTGTCACAGACATTGCAGGGAGGTCAGCCAACTGAAGCAGCAGGGTACCTGAAAGCAAGATGGGAGGCAGCATGTGCCAGTCAAGCAAAATCATCATCATCACCTTTATCCCATTGCCCTTCATATCCTGATGGAAAGACTAGAATCCAGATCCCAAGATTCTGGGGAATAGCAATACTTCTAGTACAGTGTCCAAAGTCCCTAGATGCAGCCTGGTAACAGCTCTTGCAGGAGCTACAGCCACACCTTTTGAAGAGAAGAAGAAGAAGAAGAAGAAGAAGAAGAAGAAGAAGAAGAAGAAGAAGAAGAAGAAGAAGAAGAAGAAGAAGAAGAAGAAGAAGAAGAAGAAGAAGAAGAAGAAGAAGAAGAAGAAGAAGAAGAAGAAGAAGAAGAAGAAGAAGAAGAAGAAGAAGAAGAAGAAGAAGAGGAAGAGGAAGAGGAAGAGGAAGAAGAGGAGGAAGAAGAGGAAGAAGAGGAGGAAGAAGAAGAAGAGGAGGAAGAGGAAGAAGAGGAAGAGGAAGAAGAGGAGGAAGAGGAAGAAGAGGAGGAGGAAGAAGAAGAGGAGGAAGAGGAAGAGGAGGAAGAGGAAGAGGAGGAAGAGGAGGAGGAGGAGGAAGAGGAGGAAGGAGGAGGAGGAAGGAGGAGGAGGAGGAAGGAGGAGGAGGAGGAGGAGGAAGGGGAAGGGGAAGGGGAAGAAGAAAGAAGAATGCTCTTCTTGTCATCTGTTCAGCATCAGAGACTGGCAGGATTTTGTCATTGCAAATTATATTAAAGAAGAGGAATTATATTCTGCTTTGCCACTGTATTTTAAGGACCATGGGACTCCATTTGACTGCCAACTGCAACCTTCTAAACATGTTGTCTCACCCTTCAGAATGACTTTTCTACTTGTATCTCCAGCATTTAGCAAAGACCTTTGCACATGGTAAGCACTTAATAAATACTTGTTCATCTGTTTCCTTCCTTTTTTTCCCCTAATCTTTGTTGCATTGGTTTTATTCATGCAAACCCTTTTAAATTGTATGTAATCTAAATGATCCATTTTATCCTCAGTGATATTCTCTATCCCTTTATGTAAAAATTAAAATTTAATCTCAAATAATAAAATATTTTTTAGAGATTTATTAAATGATCATTAGAAATCAAGGAATAAAGAGTATACAAAATAAAAACCATGTGCCCATGGCTGGTTAGTCATTTTCAAAATCCCCACCTTATCACCATCATCACTGATTGCTGTATCATGCCAAAGAGGGTGTGGGAGGAGTTATAGCCAGTTAAATACCAATCACGTGATCTTGCCAACATGGAGATGCAAGAGAGATTATAGGGAATTTTGGGACATACTAAGGACTTCTGGGGAATGAAGTAAAAGGTTCAAAATCTCCATTTATACAGTAATGAACTTTATTTTTTTAAACTATTACCTTCTTTCTTAGAATAAATACTATGCATTAGTTCCAAGGCAGAAGAGCTGTAAGAGCTAAGCAATGGGGGATACATGACTTGCCCAGGCTCACACTGCTAGGAAGTGCCTTAGTTCTGATCTGAACCCAGGACCACCTGTTTCCAAGCCTGGCTTTCTATCTACTGACCCTCCTAGTTGCCCCATTGTTATGAACTTTTAACCCATTCATAGATCTATAAGGAAATTTCTTCCTTGTTCTTCTAATTTGTTTATAATGTGATCTTTTATATGTAGGTCATGTATCCATTGGGTAACTAGAATAGAGAGTTGGAGCTGGAATAAGGAAGACCAGAGTTCAAATCTGGACTCAGACATTTACTAGTTGCATGATGCTGGGCAAATCACTTAACTCAGTTGGTCTCAGTTTACTCATCTGTAAAAAAGGAGCTGGGGAATAAAATGGCAAACCACTGTGGTATCTTTGCCAATAAAACCCTAACTGGGTCGTGTGACCTTGGGCAAGTCACTTGACCCCCATTGCCTAGCCCTTAGCACTCCTCTGCCTTGGAGCCAATATACAGTATTGACTCCAAGACAGAAGGTAAGGGTTTTATTAAAAAAAAAAAAAAACCCTAACTGGGGTCATAAAGAGTTAAACACAACTGAAACACGTGAACAATATCTATCCATTTGGAACTTATTTATATTTGATATAAAGCTGACTTCTTTTAGACTACAGTTTTCCCAACAGTTTTTGTCAAATAGTAAATTCTTACCCCAATAGTTGGATCTTTTTGTTTGCTTCTGTATGTTGTATTTCTTCCACTTAATGACTTCTCTTTTTTATTGAGTATCAAATTATTTTGGTGATTACTACTTTGTAGTATAGTCTGATATCTGGGATTGCTGAGTCCCTTTCCCACCTTTTCTCATTGTTTTCCTTCAGAATTTTGGCCTTTTGTTCTGCTAGTTGAATTTGTCATTTTTTTCTGACAATAATAATACTAGCTGGAATTTATATATGCTTTAAGTTTTATAAATATAAATAAATATAAATAGTTTCATAAATATTATATCTTTTTATCTTCACAACAACCCTGGAACACAGGTGCTATTATTATCTGCATTTTATAGATGAGTAAACCAAAGCAGAGGTTAAGGGACTTGCATAGGGTCATGCAGCTAATAATTATCTAGTTTGGATTTGAACTCAAGTCTTTTTGACTCCAGGTTCAGTTCTCTATGGACTAAGGCCTCTGTGTTCTTTTCTAGGTATTCTTTTGAAAGTGATAAATGTTAGAAGAGTTGTGGCTGGTGGAGTTGTGAATTGATCCAACCATTTTGGAGGGTAATTTGAAATTATGCCCCAAGGGCTACAAAACAATGGATACCTTTTGATCCAACAATACCACTCCTAGGTCTATATCCCAGAGAGATTTTTTTTAAAAGGGAAAGGACCTATTTGTACAAAAATGTTTATGGCTGTTCTTTTTGCAATGGTAAAGAATTGGACATTGAAGGGTTGTTCCTCTGTTGGGGAATGGATGAACAAATTGTGGTATATGATGGTGATGAAATGCTATGTGCTGTAAAAAATTATGAACAAAATGATTTCAGAGAGAGCTGTAAAGACCTGCATGAAGTGAAGCAGAGTGAAATAAGCAGAACCCTAAGAACATTATACACAGTAACAGCAATAATAAACAACAGAATAATCAATCATGAAAGATTTAGCTACTCTTAGCAATAAAATAACCCAGGACAATTCTGAGGGACTTATGAGAAAGAATGCTATCCATCTTCAAAGAAAGCACCGTGGGAGTCAGAATTCAGATCAATGCATGCTATTTCTCACTTTATTTGGATTTTTGTTTTAGGATTTTGATTCCATATGATTATTCACTTATATAGATGAACATTGTGTTAAAAAGCAAAAAAGCATTACCTTGCTGGTTTGGTATATGTAAATTATTTTAGGAGGTATTGTCCTTTTTATTATATTGGCTTTGTAAGAATTTAAATGTAGGTTTTATGCTAAATATGAGAATGCTAAAGTAATATTGTCACCAATTTAAAAATATTATAGCTTAAGTCAAAATGACCTTTAGCAGCTTTATTTACAAAGAGGTGGAAAGAGTGAAAGTAGAAAAATGTAGATAAAGATACAGAAAGTATTGCCTAGCTACAAATACCCTAAGTTTAATCCCAATGTCTCTAGACTGCAAGTGCAAATCCAAAAACAAATCTCACCAGAATCCAAAGCCCAATTAGGAAGTAAAATCCAAAGAGCCAGGAGATGCTGAAGAATACACTGAGAACCTTCAGTGCACATGAGGCCAAGATCACCAAGAATATCACCAGAACTCACGCTGAAGGGAGTGTCTCACCAAAGCACCAACAAGCAGAGAGGGTCTCCTCACTGAAAGGAATCACTCTGCTCACCATTGCAAGCCAACATAGGATCCAGGAAAAGAGTCTCCTCCTCCAGTCACCAATGCAGAGAGAATCACCAAATCCTCAAGCTGGCCTTTTTAAAGCAGTTTTCTTGACATCACTTCCTGTTGCTCCCCCACTTTATGGGAACCAATTGCAGTCTTTCAGTTTGCCTAGCACTGCCCAACTCTGGAGTTGTCACCCACTCTAGCAAGTGACTTGTGAATTCTCATACTTAGTGACTAGTAAGATACTAAGTAGGGATACTAAAGCTTTTGATTGATTAACTTAAAAGTTGCTGATTGATAGACAAAAGGAGTTTGATTCACTCTTCACAGCTTGGCTTGCTCAGGAACAATTAGAATTTTTCCTTTTGTTTAGGCCAATCTATTTCTGTAAAGAATATTTTGTTGTTATTTTTTTCATCTAGTTCCTTTGTGTATCATGACACAGACTCCAAATTACATTATATATTATAGTTATTTTCATGGAAATGTTTCTATTTCTGTCAGGTTTTACGTCTAATATGCAGAAATATCAATGTCTTATATGGATTTATTTCAAATCTTTAAACTTTGCCAAAGTTACTAAATACTGCAATTAATTTTTCGCTGATCTTCTTGAGCTGTGATGGCAAACCTATAGCATGTGTGCCAGAGTATCACTCAGAGCCCTCTCTATGGGCACATGCGCCCTTGCCCCAGCACAGAATTCTCCAGATTTTGTTAATAGTAAGCCAGAGGGACCTAGTTTTGGGCTGCTTTCTCCCCCTCTCCACACATGCCTGAGGACATCACCCACCCCTCTAAAAGGTTAGCCTTCACTGTCCAAGGGTTTTCTAGGGAAATGTCATCTGTAATACATTATAGTTTTGTTTCCTTTTTGCTCATTTTTATTCTCCTGGTTTCTTTGCTTGTTTGATCACTGTAGCTGGCATATCTAATCCTGTCAAATAATAATCATAATCGTGGATATCCTTGCTTTGCTCCTGGTTCTGTGGTTAAGATTTTACTGTTATTTCTATTCCATAGATGCTAGATCTTGATTTTAGGTATATCGTATTTAACAGATTAAACCAAGGTTTACTTATTCCTTTTTTAATGTTTTTTATATAAATGAGAATTGCATTTTGTCAAAAGCTTTTTCTGTATGCTGATGTCATTGTGATTTTTTCATTCTTATTATTCATATGGTCTTTTATATTTCTAGTGTTAAGATTGGCAGTTCTTCATAAAGTAGCTTGTCATTCTAGTGCTGAAGCCATGCTAGTCTTCTCTATGTTTCTCTAATGTTAGCATATGAATTGTGAGCACATCCTATTATTTTGTAATCCACTCCTTGCCTTATAGATTTTATTTTGGTGGACAATAGCCACCTACTGGTTTATGTTACAGGATCAAATAGACCTCAAGGTGTCTGAGCAATCAGCTTCCCTAAATCTGTTGTTCTTATCAGGAACTCTAAGTAGGTCATGTATTGCCACAGTATTAAGCAAAATAGTTATAAGAGCTGTACATCTTCCTTAGTGCCTTGGGTGGCTGACGTGGACGTGAAAAAGTCAAGAAACTGAGCGTTTAGCAGGAATATGGCTTAAGAAAGTGACTAGTTGGAGGGAAAATGTACTGTGGCCTTATCAGGTATAAGTTGTCATCTTGATGTCTGGTGAAATGAAGCAAGCCCAAGTTCCATTAAAGATAATAGAGGGATATGAGAAAATATGTACAAATTCCTAGTCACCATTCACTCTCTACTCTTTGCCCTTGTTATTTATCCAACTGGAAAATTAAATGGAAAAAAAAGGGTCGAGATTCATTTTCTAATTGAAAGCATTTCCCCTAGAAGATTGTTTTTGAACCTGTCTCATCTACTGAGCCAAATAGCCCTGTTATTAGAGAGATCTAACTTTTGGGTGGGGAATAGTTGATAGACTTGTTCTTTTAATTTGCTTTGTGCTTACATAGTACCTAATTGTGTTACTTATTATGTGAAAAGGTCTACCTTACTTCTATAGGAGATTTACTAAGGCCAGTGCTAGAGGTTCAAAACTTAGTCAGATACTCTAAAATTCCTGCTATGCATAAACAACTTAACCTCTCTTTCATTAATGTCATTTCTCATAAATATAGCCTCTTACCAAAAACAACATTGACTAACTGTATATTTTACCAGTTTAAACACACTCAGAACAGGTCTAGATCCTTGCAAAGAATAGAGACTATGATTTTTTTCCCCACTTAAAATACTAATAACACCTGGAATCCCCACTTAACCCAGTACCAGGCATGTGGAGAATTTTTATAAATCTGGCTTTATGTTGAGTAGTCTTTTTTTTTTTTTTAAATATATTTTATTTGATCATTTCCAAGCATTATTCGTTAAAGACAAAGATCATTTTCTTTTCCTCCCCCCCACCCCCCATAGCCGACGCGTAAGTCCACTGGGCATTAGATGTTTTCTTGATTTGAACCCATTGCTTTGTTGATAGTATTTGCATTAGAGTGTTCATTTAGAGTCTATCCTCTGTCATGTCCCCTCAAACTCTGTATTCAGGCAGTTGCTTTTTCTCGGTGTTTCCACTCCCATAGTTTATCCTTTGCTTATGAATGGTGTTTTTTTTCTCCTGGATCCCTGAAAGTTGTTCAGGGACATTACACCGCCCCTAATGGAGAAGTCCATTACGTTCGATTATACCACAGTGTATTAGTCTCTGTGTACAATGTTCTCCTGGTTCTGCTCCTCTCGCTCTGCATCACTTCCTGGAGGTTGTTCCAGTCTCCATGGAACTTCTCCACTTTATTATTCCTTTGAGCACAATAGTATTCCATCACCAACATATACCACAGTTTGTTCAGCCATTCCCCAATTGATGGGCATCCCCTCGTTTTCCAGTTTTGGGCCACCACAAAGAGCGCAGCTATGAATATTTTTGTACAAGTCTTTGTGTCCATTATCTCTTTGGGGTACAGACCCAGCAGTGCTATGGCTGGGTCAAAGGGTAGATATTCTTTTGTCGCCCTTTGGGCATAGTTCCAAATTGCCCTCCAAAATGGTTGGATCAGTTCACAACTCCACCAGCAATGAATTAATGTCCCTACTTTGCCACATCCCCTCCAGCATTCATTACTTTCCTTTGCTGTTATGTTAGCCAATCTGCTAGGTGTGAGGTGATATCTCAGAGTTGTTTTGATTTGCATCTCTCTGATTATAAGAGATGTAGAACACTTCTTCATGTGCTTGTTAATAGTTTTGATTTCTTTATCTGAGAACTGCCTATCCATTTCCCTTGCCCATTTATCAATTGGAGAATGGCTTGATTTTTTGTACAATTGATTTAGCTCATTATAAATATGAGTAATTAAACCTTTGTCAGAGGTTTCTATGAAGATTTTTTCCCAATTTGTTGTTTCCCTTCTGATTTTAGTTATATTGGTTTTGTTTGTACAAAAGCTTTTTAGTTTGATGTAGTCAAAATTATTTATTTTACATTTTGTGATTCTTTCTATATCTTGCTTGGTTTTAAAGCCTTTCCCCTCCCAAAGGTCTGACATGTATACTATTCTGTGTTTACCCAATTTACTTATGGTTTCCTTCTTTATGTTTAAGTCACTCACCCATTTTGAATTTATCTTGGTGTAGGGTGTGAGGTGTTGATCTATTCCTAGTCTCTCCCACACTGTCTTCCAATTTTCCCAGCAGTTTTTATCGAATAGTGGATTTTTGTCCCAAAAGCTGGGATCTTTGGGTTTATCGTATACTGTCTTGCTGAGGTCGTTTTCCCCCAGTCTATTCCACTGATCTTCCTTTCTGTTTCTTAGCCAGTACCAAATTGTTTTGATGTCTGCTGCTTTGTAATATAGTTTGAGGTCTGGGACTGCAAGGCCCCCATCATATGTGTTTTTTTCATTATTTCCCTGGATATCCTTGATCTTTTGTTCTTCCAAATGAACTTTGTTATGGTTTTTTCTAAATCAGTGAAGAAGTATTTTGGTAGTTCAATGGGTATGGCACTAAATAGATAAATAAGTTTGGGTAGGATGGTCATTTTTATTATATTGGCTCGTCCTATCCATGAGCAGTTAATGTTTTTCCAATTGTTCAAGTCTAGTTTTAGTTGTGTGGCGAGTGTTTTGTAGTTGTGTTCATATAGTTCCTGTGTTTGTCTTGGGAGATAGATTCCTAGGTATTTTATTTTGTCTAAGGTGATTTTGAATGGGATTTCTCTTTCTAGTTCTTGCTGCTGAGCTGTGTTGGAGATATATAGAAAAGCTGATGATTTATGTGGGTTTATTTTGTATCCTGCAACTTTGCTAAAGTTGTTGATTATTTCAATTAGCTTTTTGGTTGAATCTCTAGGATTCTTTAAGTAGACCATCATGTCATCCGCAAAGAGTGATAACTTGGTCTCCTCCTTGCCTATTCTGATGCCTTCAATTTCTTTATCTTCTCTAATTGCTACTGCTAGTGTTTCTAGTACAATGTCAAATAGTAGAGGTGATAATGGGCATCCTTGTTTCACTCCTGATCTTATTGGGAATGCATCTAGTTTATCCCCATTGCAGATGATATTAGCTGTTGGTTTTAGATATATACTGTTTATTATTTTTAGGAATGACCCTTCTATTCCTATGCTTTCTAGTGTTTTTAATAGGAATGGGTGTTGTATTTTATCAAAGGCTTTTTCTGCATCTATTGAGATAATCATGTGGTTCTTGCTAGTTTGCTTGTTGATGTGGTCAATTATGTGGATGGTTTTCCTAATGTTGAACCAGCCCTGCATCCCTGGTATGAATCCTACTTGATCATGGTGAATGATCCTTCTGATCACTTGCTGGAGTCTTTTTGCTAGTATCCTATTTAAAATTTTTGCATCTATATTCATTAGGGAGATTGGTCTATAGTTTTCTTTCTCTGTTTTTGACCTGCCTGGTTTTGGAATCAGTACCATGTTTGTGTCGTAAAAGGAGTTTGGTAGAACTCCCTCTTTGCTTATTATGTCAAATAGTTTGTATAGTATTGGGGTTAACTGTTCTCTGAATGTTTGATAGAATTCACAGGTGAATCCATCAGGCCCTGGGGATTTTTTCTTAGGAAGTTCTTTGATGGCTTGATGGATTTCAATTTCTGATATGGGATTATTTAAGAATTCTATTTCCTCTTCTGTTAGTCTAGGCAGTTTGTATTTTTGTATATATTCATCCATTTCTCCTAAATTGGTGTATTTATTGCCATATAATTGGGCAAAGTAATTTCTAATGATTGCCTTAATTTCCTCCTCATTGGAGGTGCTGTCCCCCTTTTCATCTTTAATGCTGTGAATTTGCTTTTCTTCCTTCCTTTTTTTAATTAGATTGACCAGTACTTTGTCTATTTTGTTTGTTTTTTCAAAGTACCAGCTTCTTGTCTTATTTATTAAATCAATAGTTCTATCACTTTCGATTTTATTAATTTCTCCCTTAATTTTTAGGATTTCTAATTTGGTTTTCTGCTGGGGGTTTTTAATTTGATCGCTTTCGAGTTTTTTCAATTGCATTTCCAATTGATTGATCTCTGCTCTCCCTTGTTTGTTAATATGAGCTTTCAGGGATATGAATTTGCCTCTGATTACCGCTTTGGCTGCATCCCAAAAGGTTTGAAAGGATGTTTCGCCATTGTCATTTTCCTTGATGAAATTATTAATTGTTTCTATGATTTCTTCTTTAGCTAAACGGTTTTGGAGTATCATATTGTTTAATTTCCAATTGGTTTTAGATTTGGTTTTCCATGTACCATTACTAATCATTATTTTTATTGCCTTGTGATCTGAGAAGGCTGCATTCATTATTTCTGCTTTTTTGCATTTGTGTGCTATGTTTCTGTGACCTAATGTATGGTCAATTTTTGTGAATGTGCCATGTGGTGCTGAGAAGAAGGTGTATTCCTTTTTGTCCCTATTTATTTTTCTCCATATGTCTATTAATTCTAATTTTTCTAAGATTTCATTCACTTCTTTTACCTCTTTCTTATTTATTTTTTGATTTGATTTATCTAAATTTGATAATGGTTGGTTTAAGTCTCCCACTAGTATGGTTTTATTGTCTATTTCTTCCTTCAATTCTCCTAGTTTCTCCATTAGAAATTTGGGTGCTATATTATTTGGTGCATACATGTTGATTAATGATATTTCCTCATTGTCTAGAGTCCCTTTTAACAAAATATAATTACCTTCCCTATCCCTTTTGATCAGGTCTATTTTTGCATTGGCTTTATCAGATATCATGATTACCACTCCTGCCTTCTTTCTATCAGTTGAGGCCCAGAAGGTCTTACTCCATCCTTTAATTCTGACCTTGTGGGTGTCAACCCGCCTCATGTGTGTTTCTTGAAGACAACATATGGTAGGGTTTTGGATTCTAATCCATTCTGCTATTCGTCTACGTTTTATGGGTGAGTTCATCCCATTCACGTTCAAAGTTATGATTGTCATTTGTGGACTCCCTGGCATTTTGATTGCCTTCCCTAATTCTAACCTTTTCTTCTTCGGCTCTACCTTTTAGTCCAGTGATTTACTTTAAATCAGTCCCCCTTGTCCCCTCCCTTGATGTTTCCCTTTTTAGTCCCTCCCTTTTTGTTCCCTCCCCTTCCCCCCTCTCTTTCCCTCCCTTTTTATTCTCCCTCTCCCCCTCCCCCCCTTGGTTTTCCCTTCTCCTTACCCTTGTTGGGTAAGATAGAATTCAAGATCCCAATGGATCTGGATGTTTTTCCCTCTCAGAGTTGATTTCCCTGAGATTGAGGTTTAAGTAAACCCCCCCCCTCTCTTCCTCTCCTTCTTATAGGAGTTTTCTTCCCCTCCCCTTCCCCTGTGAATCTTTGTGTGAGAACCATTATTCTATTTGGTCTTTCTTTACCCCCTATTTATACATTACATTTTCCCCACATATTAGTATACATAGGTTGATATAAATGTAGTCCTTATAGAAGAGAGTTTGAGTAAAAGAAGATAACATTTTTCCCCTTTCCTTAATATTTACCTTTTCAGGTATTCCTTGCTCTTTGATTTTCGGTATCAAACTTTCCACAGAGCTCTGGTCTTTTCTTTGCAAAAAGTTGGAAGTCTTCTATTTTGTTGAATGCCCATACTTTCCCTTGGAAGTATATAGTCAGTTTTGCTGGGTAGCTGATTCTTGGTTGGAGACCCAGCTCTCTGGCCTTTCTGAAGATCATGTTCCATGCCTTACGATCATTCAGAGTAGAACTTGCAAGGTCTTGGGTGACCCTGATTGGCATTCCTTTATATCTAAATTGTCTTTTTCTGGCTTCCTGTAGGATTTTTTCTTTTGTTTGATAGCTTTGGAATTTGGCAATTACATTCCTGGGAGTTGTCTTTTGGGGGTTTAGTGTAGAAGGTGTTCTGTGAGCTCTGTCAGTGGATGTATTGCCCCCTTGTTCTAGAATCTCTGGGCAATTTTCTTTGATTATATCTTGTATCACCATGTCCAGTTTGGTGTTTATTTCTGGCTTATCTGGGAGTCCAATTATTCTTAAATTATCCCTTCTCCCCCTATTTTCCAGATCTATCACCTTGTCGGTGAGATATTTTATGTTCTCTTCTAATTTCTTGGTATTTTGGCTTTGCTTTATTGATTCTTGCTCTTTTACACGATCATTGTCTTCCAGCTGCCTGATTCTGGCCTTTAAAGCCTGGTTTTCTTTTACAGTTTGGTCAAACTGGTTTTGTAGATGCATGAATTTCTTTTGCATTATTTCCAACTTTTCCTCCCAGAAGGCTTCCATCTTTTTGGTCATTTCTGATTCAAATTCTTCATAGGTTTGTGGAGAGTTTCCATTTCCTTTGGAAGGTTTTGGAGCATTTTCTTTTATATTATCTTCTGTCTGCTCTGTATTTTGTATTTTGGCTCCATAGAATGTGTCCAAAGTCGCCCCTTTCTTCTTATTTTTCTTGGTATTTTGGGGCTTCTGTGGTTCTGTGGAGTTTGCCATTTCTGAATGTGGAGGATTAGTTTTTCTTGTCTCTTTCTGGTGTTCAGGGGCTTTAGTCCTGGGCAGATAGTTCTATGAGCGTTCCCTGGGTTAAACTGAATATGCCTCACTGGAACTGGAATGGAAGGGTCGGACCACGAGGCCACACTCTCCCCCTGGCTCGATTTCCGGAAGTTGCCTTCAGAATCGCTGGCCGTGAGTCTGTTTCGTCGGCCTGCGGGGGGATGGGCTGCCGCTTCCCCAAGCTCCGAGAGCACAGACTTTCACTGAGACTTGGATAGCAGGATCCAGCCCGTGAGGCTGTCTTGCCCGCCCTGAGGGTTGCTGTTGTTTTGACCAGCTCTCTGCAGCGGAGGCCCCAGGCAGTAACTTTCCCCCGGACCAACGGGCTCTCTGCAGCGGAAGCCCCAGGCAGTAACTTTCACCCGGATTGGGACTTGGGTAGAAGACCCTGAGGGTTGTTGTTCCTCAGACCCTGCTCTCTGAGCCCGGCGCGGCTGCCGCTTCCGGGAGCCTTGGACTCTGCGCTCCTACCCCTGAGGTCCGAGTGATCTCGGGTTCTGGCTTTTAAGGGGAGCCGTACCTTTTGAACCGGGTCCAGGTCCAGGAGGAGGGTTCCCAGGGTCTGTGCTGTTGATCGTTTTGAATTTCGGCGCCTTAGGAGCTTCTAGTTTGAGATCGGTCGGGAAGGGTTTTCCGGAGATCTGAACTTCAGCTTTCTCTAAGCCGCCATCTTAACCGGAAGTCCATGTTGAGTAGTCTTGCTATAAAAATTATTTGAGTCAGGAACTTAATTTGACTTATGGGATATGTGTGGTTGTGCCTGGATAGGCCCTCTCTTTGTAAGAAATCATTCAGATAATTTAGAATCTAGTCAATAATTCTGGACCATAAAAATGCATGGTGTACCTGACTATTAATCAGTGATCTGTCCTATGTTTTAAAGAGGATGTATAACAACACCATTGGATAATATCTTGACTTGCTTATGAAATGGAGTTGTGAGGCAGTGTTGCACCAAGTTGCCAGTCTCAGTCTCTTTTCCAGAGTCATCAAAGTGCAATGGCAGGACAAAAGTCAAGACAACTAGCAATGGCCTGGGATGCACTGAATGACCTTGGCATCTTCCATATCTGACCAAGCTCTAAGTGCTCCACAGCACCTGTTTTGACTGCCTTCATGGCCTTTAGAAAAAAATTGTTCATAATGAACTTCTCCACTAGCAGCAATGCAATGATCTAGGACAATCCTGAGGGACTTATGAGAAATAACACTCTCTTCATCCAGAGAAAGAACTGTGGGAGTAGAAATGCAGAAGAAAAACAAGTTCTTGGTCACATGGTTTGATGGGAATATGATTGGGGATGTAGACTCGAAGCGATCACCTGCGTGTTGGATATGGGGGAGGGGAAAATGAGGAGGGGAAGGAAAGAACATGAATCATGTAACCATGGAAAGATATTCTAAATTAATTAATTAAATAAAAATTTCAATAAAAAAATTTGTTCTTATCTACTCATTTTACAGGGAAAAGTCTTCACATTTGTGGGGCAGTTGCCCCCTTAACTCACTGAAGGGTTTGAGGTCCAATCTAAAGAAATCAGCAAGGAATACTGTATTTCAAGGCAAAAATAAACAATTATAGAAGATTCTTTGCTTTCTTTTTTGCTTTTTTTTTAAACTCTTACCATTCATTTTATATTCAATAACATGTTTTGGCTCTAAGGCAGAAGAACAGTAAGGGCTAGGAATCAATCAATAGAGAAGACATCCCCTCAGGCTATCATAGGTGGCCCATTTCTTGGGAACCCCATTTTTGAAAGCTAGCCTCTCAGCAGGTGTTTTCTCTATCCTTTTACTTCACTGGCAGCCATATTCCCTCTTTCCCTTCAACTCCTCCATTCCACAGTGTGGAAAGGAAAACTGAAGCAAGTTTTGGACTTTCTGCCACTGAGGTGGAACAAACAGCAGTTGGAAGGTTAGAGTGAAATTGATGGACAGCAATGAAAGTTGGTGGGGGGAGGGGAACTGGGAGAGTGACAGTTGGTCTTGAAGTCTCTTTTTCCTGGCCCTCAGTCTGGAAGGAGTGCTCTTTCCCTGTCTCGGGATAGAAATACCTCGATTCCTGGATATTTTCCCAACTGTGTGCTGTACCTGCATTCCTGTAATCATGTCATTAAACAAAAGGATTTAAGGGGAGTGGTTTTGAACTGTAAGGCTGGTCTTTAGGGACTTCATTCTGAAGAGATAGGCCCAACCAGCTCTGAAGGTCAGAACCTTTTCTTCCTTTTGCTTTCTACTGCTAAAGACTTTGAATTTAAGAAAGCTAGCATAGATATAGCTAGATATAGACAGGAATAAAATAAACCCTCTGCCAGCCTGCGAAGCCTGGCCTCAGCTCAAAAGCTGAGAGAGACTCAAACCCCATCTGGGGAAAAGCATAGGGAAATCCCTCTTCCCTCTTCTCTGATACCTCCCAACCCAAACTTGTTATTAAAATTCATCTTTATTTAAATAAACTGCAGTCAGATAAGAGGACTATCATTTCAGGGGGACATAAAGGGAGCAGAACCCAAGGACAGCCATTCAACTACAAATGGTCCTTATTGGACCCCTGGTAGACGACCTTGGTCTGGGGGAGGCTTGTCCCTCAGGGGGGTTCCTGCTTATCTGCCCTGGGGTATCTTCAACATCAATCCATAGAGAAGACATCACCTCAGGCTATCATAGGTGGCCCATTTTTTTGGAACCCCATTTTTCAAAGATAGCCTCTCAGCAGAGATATTCCTCTCCTTTTGCCTCACTGTCAGCCATATTCTTTCTGTCCCTTCAACCTCTCCATTCCCTGTTACAAAACCTTCCTTCTCCCCTGTCCCTCTTCAATCCTCAACAATCCCTTTAACTATTATAGCAGTTTGGTTAAGTGACTGGCCCTGGGTCACACAGTTAGGATGTTTTCAAAGCCCAGGACCTCCCATTTCTGTCTCTATCGACTAAGCTATGTAA
Organism: Monodelphis domestica; assembly: GCF_027887165.1. Taxonomy (NCBI): domain Eukaryota; kingdom Metazoa; phylum Chordata; class Mammalia; order Didelphimorphia; family Didelphidae; genus Monodelphis; species Monodelphis domestica. The sequence continues at coordinate 437,832,515 of NC_077229.1, read as the reverse complement.
GAATTAAATGAGGATTTGAGTCCTTAGAATGTTTATAAAGTCTATTAGAATTTTTTGGATAGGTAAAGGAAGAGAGATAGAGAGAACAGCCCATTCTAGGTAGCCATGTTGGTGGTCTCCATACTTTAGATCAAGTGTGTAGGCTATAGTCCTGTGACCCATACTAGGTGATGTAGGTGACACAAACTCACTCCGACCCATATAGACTCAAGTGAGCTGCATTACCCAGAAAGGGGAGGAGGACAGAACTTTCCTTACACAGCTACCTAGTTGCCCCCTAACATTATCTCTTAACTTATTATTATCAATTTATTTAGCATTTTTATTATTATTTTAAAAGCCTTTTCTTCTGATTTAGAATCAATAATACATATGAGTTCCAAGACAGAAGAATGGTAAGGGCTAGGTAATTGGAGTTGTAGCAGTTAAAATTTAGTTTCTCTGCTAGAAGTATTATATTTTTAGAGGTTTATTTAAGATTCAGAATTAAAGAAAATACAAAATAAGAAAGCACATGTCTAGGCCCAGAAAGCCCATTCACAACCACTTACATCTTGCCTGCTAGGTAGAGTGCCACATGTGCTCTAAAGGGGAAGTTGGAAGAGAGAGAGAGTAGGCTTTACAGACTGTTTAAATAGAAATTTTGATCCCGCACAGGTGGGAACTCAAGTGAGACTGGAGGGCATCCTGGGAACTAGAGCAAGGACTTCTGGGGATTGAAGTCTGGGGTTCAAATCTCCATTTTTACATTTCTCTGTTTGATCGTTATTGGGGAAAGAAGTTTTCCCAGAAAGGATCATGAAAACACAATCAACTTAAACATTACAACAATTTGAGGATAAGAGGGGAAAAAAGAACAAAACCAATAATTGCTAGACACATTGATAAAAAGCCAGTTAGGGGGCAGTCCCCTTTGGCATGAAAGTATACATACAAATAAATGTTCAATCAACCACACCCAAAGCTCATTTTTTGATCTTCTTGTGCAGCTTGTGGTCTGGAGGCTTCTTCATGGCATCTTCTCCAAACAGTTCAGTTTCTGGATTCAGAGAGGTAGCATCTTTCTTTACCTAAAATTCTTCTTAAGAGAAATTTAAATTTTGCAATTTAAAATAATATTTTTACATTTCCCCATTAAAAGGGTAATTGAAAAATCACAGGATCACTTAGGGATGCATGGCTGAGTTATGAGGTATATGAATCAATTGGCAAGAGAAATTTAAAAAGGCATCAGAAAAATCCAAATTAAAAAAAATTACTGGATGAAAATATAGACTATCAAAGTCTTATGTGTAAAAGTTCCAAGTAAGGGAAAATAAATCTATAACAGGTCCTTGAATCAGGGCCCAATTAAAATGATCTAAGCAAGTAAGCATTTACCTAGTCAGTAGCCAGGACTACAGAAAATTTGCCACACTATGAAAGACAGAAAAGAGACCAGATTATAGGAGCCAAGTAGGAGTCAAGTTTGAGAACACTTGTCCATATTTTCAGTCAGTGTGGACACAAAGAAGGCCTATGTCTTAACAAATGTTAAACATAGCAACCTCGAATCTTCACACTAGGTTCAAGACCTTTGTAGTGGCTATAAAGTGCATCAATCCATCCTGGATTGGTTTATCTTTGGCCCTGTGCAATGGTTCTTTTGTGTACATCTTGTCCTGGAATCAGACAGAATCATTAAGCAAAGTCCCATAATTTTTTTTTAAACAATTAGTGGCATCATTGTTATAGTCTCAAGCTTTTGGGGCATGCATTGACATTATAGCAAATGTATTTTAAACTTATATTACCACTAAATCAAAAAGGTTAAAGAAGATTTTTAATGCTGGTGATGTGCTTCAAATATAAAAAGGAGAGAAAAAATAAAAAATGGAAATAGTATATTGCACATGCAAGAAAAATATAATAAAAGAGTTTTAAAAATTCAAAAATATAGCTTATAATCATTGACACACTGTGTCAGCTAAGAAAATATAGAATGCAAGGCTTTCTCACCAAAAATGAGATCCATTTCTTCTTCATATCTGGCCATGATCCACTGTGAGTGCAAGCAAATGAATTGAATCAGGTAACATTTTTCGTTTTTAAAGGATAATAGTACAAATATGTAGGAATCAGTATCCCCAAAATTCTCAACAGCCCAATTAATTACAATAGCAAACAAACACACTATCATATTTCACGTAAGTTGCTGTATGACATTTTAAAAAACCTATGAATTGATGGATATTTGTCACAATTTTTTACAATCATAGCAAATCTTTCAACCTTGGTAAACGTATTTTTAAACAAAGTAAAACTCATTTTGGGTTTAGAACATCATCAAGAAATCTAGAGATCATTCTGGTGGAAGTAAAATGAGCTGAAGAGTATAAATGAGAGGTGCTCCCCTTTTTTTTTCTTTTGGGAGGTTTCTAGGGATACATGCCCTGGGATTAACTGCCCAGCTTCCATTCATATTTTTAGAATAATGGGAAGTTTGGGGGTTATAATTGTATTTCACTTCAGCTACCAGAATGGGCCTTACACCTCGTGTTAGGGGCAGGCAAAAATGACCAGAGATTGTTAAGCAAAATTCTAAAAATCATGTCTAAAAAACCCTTAAAATTGATTTGAGATATTTAGCACTTAAATTTTCCAAAGGTTGTTATACAATTGTAGCAATCTTCTGATGGAGTCCATCTATCCTCTTTGTGACAATTTACAAAGTCAAAAATAGAAAAGCTGTCTTTTATATGGGCTTACTCAATGTTTGTTCGTTCAGTATGGTTATAGGGGAAAAGCAACAGAATATAACAGTAGTTAAAACTCAGAACATTAAAATGATTCAGTGTAACAGAATAGTATGGAATGCAGTAATATATGAACTTAAAATCACAAAGTTAAATCTTAAAACAATCAGCAAAATGCAATAGAATATAGAGATTTTTATAAACCATTGGAATCTGAAATACCTTAAAAATATAACCTCCAGTCTCTTTAAAGTTCCTTGGGTTTTTATCCATTTAGATGCCTATTGTCAGAAGGCAGGAGATTGGTATGGGCTAGGTAATGGGGTTTAAGTGACCCGCTCAGGGCCACACTGCCAGCAAGTGTCTGAGGCCAGATTCCAACCCAGGAACTCCCATCTCTTGGCCTGGCTCTCAATTCATTGAGTCACTGAGTTTCCTCCCCATAGTAAGAGTGGATTTTGGGTAGTTCAAAGTCGGCTAAAGAGTTGCAGGAAGCTGAATTTTTCCCCTGGCATGCAGGTGAAATAAATGAAATTACCAGAACAGTCAAAAGATATCCTTTTAAATACCCCATGCTTGTAAGTTCCTGTTTGGAAAAGTCTCTTCCTTCTTTCCCTTTCTTTCTCCAATCCCCCCTGCCCCCAGTCCACGTGGAGGTTAATTGTAGCCCAAGGGAAAATTGCCCCCATTTTTTACCAGCTGATAGAAATGAGTCCTGGGCTTGGGGTGATGAGTCAGAATTGCTGGGCCAAGCTCTTCATCTGGGTCGGGATTGCAGGCAGCAGGTGGGTGGGCCGGGGCTGGGGGATTGCTGGGGAGCAGAAGCAGTCTGCTCCAAGGCTAGAGTTTTCTGGGGCAGAAGAGCGGGTCACCAGGTGAGTGAGATCTGGGTCAAATAGGTCCGGATGCTGGGAACAGGAGCTGAGCCAGCCAGGCTGGTGGGAAAGGCTCAAGAAAGTCCGAAGAGGATGGCTGCAGACCAGAGCTGATCAAGATGGTTTTCTAAAAAAGCATCTTGGAGATATATGGCTTAGAAATCATTATCTAGGCTAAGAAATTTGAGAAGTTCTCATCCAATCTAGTGGTCCCCAAAACTGTAGCAGTTAAAATTTAGTTTCTCTGCTAGAAGTATTATATTTTTAGAGGTTTATTTAAGATTCAGAATGAAAGAAAATACAAAATAAGAAAGCACATGTCTAGGCCCAGAGAGCCCATTCACAACCACTCATATCTTGCCTGCTAGGTAGAGTGCCGCATGTGCTCTGAAGCAGAAGTAGGAAGAGAGAGAGAGTAGGCTTTACAGCCTGTTTAAATAGAAATTTTGATCCCGCGCAGGTGGGAACTCAGGTGAGACTGGAGGGCATCCTGGGAACTAGAGCAAGGACTTCTGGGGATTGAAGTCTGGGGTTCAAATCTCCATTTTTACAGAGTTAAGTGACTTTCCCAAGGTTCCACAGCTGGGAAGTGTCTGAGCCCAGGCCTGGTGGTCTATCCATTGAGCCACCTATCCACTCTGCAATTTATTTTTATTTGTGATTCCACCTTTTACGTGGTATACTGCTACAGCAGTGATATAGTATTTTAGATCTGGTCCTTTAGCTCAACCCTGTATTTCACAATTTTTATTCCCCAAAACAACAGAATTGTTTTGTCAGTGGTAATGATCAGGACTGAAATGTGCCACAAACCCTGCCAAGTAGCTGTTCACAATCAAAAGAATGTAGCTGATTAGAATGGGACTGCTTTCAGAGAAGACATATGAATTGCTTAGATTCACAATCATGAGAAAACTCCTCACATCAATCTTAGGCATAGCTTCTGTCCTTGGCTGGGGGTCTCTGGACAGCAAGTACAGGGGGTTCAGGTTCCCAGTGTCACAGAACAAAGTTCAAACAATGCTCAATTTCCACACTCACTGCCTTCCTTAGAGTCTGCTCAGAAAAGAGAAAAAGTGACCTAAAGTTGGCTCAGGGCATTTAGCATATCATTAGCATCCCATTTACATTGTGGTTTGCTCCACCCCTCCCCCAAACAGAGTGAACCATGGGACCCTGGGTAAAGTGACATCAATTCCCTGGAGACACAGGGCAACAACTGTCCAAACTAATGACCCCTTCTTTGGTAACTAAGCAAGATAAAAAGCAAAAAAGAAAGAAAAGCCCTACCTAACTTATTTTTTTAACTTATACATACTATCTCATTATCATTACTTACCACATTTCCTTACCTCATTATCTCACCTTAATTAATTACTGACTCTACTAGCTACTCAGTTACTATATTCTCTTATAATAAAGCATGTTTCCTTGGAATGGAGTCAGTTGAATCATCAGTCAATTCTTTGGAAGAGACTCAATATGCATTAACTCCATCAGCAGCACTGTTCTGCTCTTAGCAACCTATGGCTGCTCTCCTCCCCCTCTCCACTCACCCGAGGACATTTCTCACAAGATCCACCCTTCTGCCAGGGAGCTCTTCTTCCCTCCCCTGTCTGGGGTAAGGGGTGGGGGTGGGGGGTCACATGCCACATGTTAAAGGGAAATTAGCAGCAGCAGGAGCAATGCTAAAAACCAGGAGCAGAAGATCCTACAGGGCAGAAGTAAGGGCAAGATTCCAGAGCTCTGGAAAAGGGAGAGATAGTTTCTTTTCTGGATGAGACCATTAAGCAGCCAGGAGGGTTTTCTGTCTGGTTCTTCTGGTGTGGACCTAGAGAGCCAAATATTCCCTCTCCTGTGGCTTTCCTTGAGATTTTACCTGTCCCTGCTGCTGCTGAAGAGTGATTTTCAACAGAGCTGCTCAAGACTCCTGAGGACAACTGTCAGTGAGACTTTCTTCTGAACCCTGTTCCTGCTAACCCTAACCCTAACCTTAACCCTAACCCTAACCCTAACCTTAACCAAAACCCTAACCCTAACCCTAACCCTAACCCTGAACCCTGAACCCTGTTCCTGCTATCTTCATTTCCTTCCCAATTTATTATTAACTAAGGGGTTTAATTTAACTAGTTGTAGGAGATAGATTTATAGGTAGAGCAGTGTTAGTGTAAGATAACTTGATTTGGGGTTTAGATATATTGTTCCAATTCCCTTCCCTTAAATAAACTATTATTTTAGTTATATTTATATATGTTATTTTAATAACATATTATTTGGTGAGTTAAGTAGGTTGAATCTACAGAAATTGGCCTAGTTTAGAAAAGTCTGAGGCTGACCTTGGGGTACCTTGCAACATGCCATTTCCCCTTGGCAGTAACTAGTTGCTGTCCAAGGTACTGCAACATAGAATTTTCAACTGATTGACACTAGGAGGGATTTAAAGGTTAAAGGGATAATTTAAAGAGCCAATTAAAAGGGACAAAAAAGCACATGTGCTAAGGGAAAAATTTTTTTTCTTTTTTCTTTTCTGTTCTCTTGCTTATGCTTGAGGTACTCAAAGTGGATAATAATAACACCTATCCTATATTGAATTACACAACAATACATACATACAGCATCATGACAGGAGACATGATAAATGTGATTTTCTTATTTATGTATGATTGTTTCATGTACATACCTTATGGGATTTTTACACTATTTCCAGATATACATTATATGCTGTTGGGGTTATGAGTGGATGGAACCAATTATGTCTATAACACTCAGAAACATTTGTTCCTATGTACCTCTACTGAGCTTGTGTTTGTTGGTGCTATATAAGGGTAGAAACCTTTTTTTTTGTGTGTGAATAAAATAAGGGCACTAGTACAATGGCTATCCAGAGATTCAGAGATGAAACAATGTTAATTGTTAATGTAAGCTAAAATTGAAGCTATGGAACAAACTATTAAGGATGGAATGATATAAAATAATGGCATTGGATATGGTTTCCAGGGAAATTATATGACTGACGATATAAATGATGTAAATGTTTAAAAAATAATCTAAATTAGAAAAAGAGAATGCAGAACTAAATAAGACCCAAGTTAATCTGTTTCCTCTGAGGGATATACCAGTCATTTCTCAGGATGGAATATTTCAAATTAAGATCCATAAGTTATTCACTCCAGAAGACCTGGAAACAATCAAGTGTAGAACCTCTTGCTTTTTTGACGAGCCAAATAAGGTCATAAAAGAATTCCAGAGGGTGATTAAAATCTTTGACCCAGACTACACTGATTTTTTCTTGTTGATAAAGGAATTACTCACTAAGAGAGAGAGAAATGAATTTATTGAAGAAACCAGGAATAATCCATCTTTGACCCCATGGCCAGAAAATTATGAGGAAATGGATATGAATTCTGTTACTGATTATAGACTCATGAAGCAGGCCAGAAGTTCAATAATCAAGGTCATGAAAAGGCACTCTAGGTGTCCCAATTGTTATACTAGGATTTTAGGAAGGGAAAAACATATAAGGAAAACATATAAATAGTTTGTATTTATCTGAGATTGGGGGTTTTGGGGAAGGAAAGTGAGGGAGAGGGTGATCTTATCTTTAGACCCTTAATTTCAACTCCTAAATTAGTAATTCTATCTAACTACACTAATATCTTAAAGGCAAATCAAACAGAGAAGTTGGATCTTACAATAGAGTCTCTGGGAGCCAAAACAGGAATCCAAGGTGAAATGTCCACAATTGATAACTCCTTCAAGTTGAAGATACCACCTCAATCCCTGACCAGCAGACAATTGAAGAATAAATCCTTACCACAGCCAAAGGATCCTCACAGGCTAATGTCTTGGGAATTGATTTTCTGACAGATTCAGCCACACTTTCCTCTCCTTTCCTCTTCAGCTCCAGAGAGACAGTTTATCTCTCAACTGAATACCAAAGATTCCGGCACTCCCAGGATCATAAGATTCCAGTCACATGCTCCTGCCAATCATTTGCAGTCTTTATCTTTCCTTGATACACAATGTATGGTCTAAATTCAAAAATATAAAAGAAAAACAAGATGAAACACCAACTAGTTTCCTGGACAGACTTACAGAAGCAGCAGAATTAAATTTAGGACTTGATGTGGTGGCAGAAGACACCATTGCCCATATCAAAAGATTGTTTAAGAATGCCTGCCCCATGTTAAAGCGTTTTTTAAAGAACAGTTGTCCAGACTGGGAAGAATTAAGTTTGGAGGAGTTAAAACAAAAAGCGACATAGCTATGTTCAGAAAATGAGGCTAGATCTTATGTTGAAAACAATACAGTGATTAAATATTTAAGAAAAAAAAATTAAGGGATGCTGAGAGTAAAGTCAGGGAAAGTGAGATCAAATAGAGTCTACGGTCAAAGAGATCAGTAAGGAGAGGATCATTCCAGTGGAAGAGGACATTGCAGTTGAAGAGGGGGATTCAGAAAATTGATGGACATTGTAAAAGACTGAAAGACTTATAAATATTAATCAGATAAAGACTTTGAAAGGAATTTTCAATGAAGAGGATCAAGTGATTGATGGACTGATGGTTCTAAGGAATTTGGGTAATGTAATATAACATAACATAATATATATTCATAAGCATTCAGTAATACATATTAATACCATGGATTTTGGAGATGAAGAATTCGTCAATCAAGATAAGAAGAAGAAAAATCTGAAGTTCTGGTAAGTATATTGTATGCAACAGTAACACAACAGTAACACTGACATAACACTAACATAATACAACATTATATAGCATGAATAACAACATAACAAACACATATACACAAAAACATAAACATGGTTAGGACACATCGATTCACTAGTTGAATGAGTGAAACAATGTATAGCTAGGTACTAATGATGTTGTAATTAGTTATAAAGTAATTACTAACAAAGAATGGTTAGCTACTTAGTACAAAATTTAGTATAGGATTTAGTTAATTTAGAATAGTAATACTATAGATGATAGGAGATTTTATTAAGATAGGGCTATAGATTGATAGATTAGAGTTTAAGATTGATGAGATAAGGTAAGATATTGAATTACATTACAAAATACATTGCAACATACATAACAACATATATTACATGGCACATATGACATATAACAGATCACACATACAAATTATAAATACATATGTAAATCTATGTAAATAGTGTGTATCATAGGATTATAAAATTAATTGTGTTATAGTGTATGTATATATATATGTAACATAAATATAAAGTGTATATGTGTGCACATATGGCATACATGTATATATTATATGTATCTGTTATATGTATATATGTAAATATTAAGTAAATAGATTGTATTTGCTAAGTTCCTAATATAGAATACAGTTATGTTTAATTTTTATCTATTGTTAAATGTATTTTGCATAAGTAAGTTTGATGGCTTGGTTTAATTTTTTTTGTAAAACTTATATGATGTGTTCATTGTATTTTTTCAAAATTTTTGTCTAAGTTTGCTGTTTATGCATTGCAATAGAATTTTCTGTATTAATTGATAAGAGTAGCATTTTATGATTTTAATGTTTTGCATGAAGTTTGTGTTTATATTTTGATTTTGATATTATTTGCTTGTTTTGCTTTTGCATATGTTTGATCTGTATTTTGAACTTTGTAACTGTTTTTTGTATAATTTCCCTTTTCCCTCCCTTGATTAAATCTCTAGAGTAAGGTAGTATTAGATAGGATAAGATAGAGGAATGTAGGTTGTATATTATTTTGGGTAGAAATTTTAGTTTAAAGAAAATATGTTTGTTAATGCACAAATACCAAAATAGTGTTTTCAACACAATTTTGGCTTTGTGCAAAGCGGGCAACTGTTAAAGGGAAATTAGCAGGAGCAAGAGCAATGCAACAAACCAAGAGCAGGAGATCCTACAGGGCAGAAACAAGGGCAAGATTCCAGAGCTCTGGAAAAGGGAGAGATAGTTTCTTTTCTGGGTGAGACCATTAAGCAGCCAGGAGGGTTTTCTGTCTGGTTCTTCTGGAGTGGACCTAGAGAGCCAAATATCCCCTCTCCTGTGACTTTCCTTGAGATTTTACCTGTCCCTGCTGCTGCTGAAGAGTGATTTTCAACAGAGCTGCTCAAGACTCTTGAGGACAACTGTCAGTGAGACTTTCTTCTGAACCCTGTTCCTGCTAACCCTAACCTTAACCAAAACCCTAACCCTAACCCTAACCCTGAACCCTGAACCCTGTTCTTGCTATCTTCATTTCCTTCCCAATTTATATATTAACTAAGGGGTTTAATTTAACTAGTTATAGGAGATAGATTTATAGGTAGAGAAGTGTTAGATAGTGTAAGATAACAACTTGATTTGGGGTTTAGATATATTGTTCCAATTCCCTTCCCTTCCTTGCCTTACCTTAAATAAACTATTATTTTAGTTATAATTATATTTCTATGTTATTTTAATATACTTATATCACACATAAGGGTTGCAGTTTGGGCACTCAGTCTCTAAAAGGTTCACCATTACTGGCTTAGGGGATATTCCCTGATTTCCTGATCTAGCTTAATCACCTTTTCCCTTATAATTTTCAGTAAAAGTTGAGTGTCAGAATCTGTGGGATAGAGATTGGAAAAAATAAAAATACAAAATGAACATCTTCATGGAGCCTTAAAGTTTTCAAAGCATTTTACATATATTATCTCAATCCTAGGGAGACTTGTATGACCTGATGAGTTGAAATGAATAGGACCTGGAGTATGATTTCTAAATTAATAACACTGTAAATACAAAAAGCTTTATTTATTAATTTATTAATTTTTATTTAGAATATTTTTCCATGCTTACATGATTCATGAACCTCCCCCCTCCCAAAGCTGACAAGCAGTTCCACTGGGTCATACATGAATCATTGTCCAAAACCTATTTCCATGTTATTCATATTTGCAGTAGAGTGATCTTTTAACATCAAAACCCTAATCACATCCCTATTGAACTACTTGATTAATCATATATTTTTCTAATGCATTTATGGTTCCACAGTTCTTTCTTTGAATGTGGATAGCATTCTTTCTCCTAAGTTCCTCTGGAAAGACAAGAAACTAGAAGACTGACCATGCTGCTCAATGAAATGACTGACCTTGATTTCAGAGAAAGAAGGGGACACTACCAGCCTCCTTAAAAAAAAAAGTGTTAGACTCAATATATATAACGAGGCATTGAATTTTGGACATGCCCAGTTTTCCTTGAGGGTACATATTTGTAACAGAGGATTTTTTCTTTCTTTTCCTTTCTTTTCTCTTCTCTTCTCTTCTCTTCTCTTCTCTTCTCTTCTCTTCTCTTCTCTTCTCTTCTCTTCTCTTCTCTTCTCTTCTCTTCTTTTCTTTTCTCTTCTTTTCTTTTCTTTTCTTTTCTTTTCTTTTCTTTTCTTTTCTTTTCTTTTCTTTTCTTTTCTTTTCTTTTCTTTTCTTTTCTTTTCTTTTCTTTTCTTTTCTTTTCTTTTCCTTTCTTTTCTTTTCTTTTAGTTTGGGGAAGGAGAAATAAAAGAAAGAAGATTCCCTGCCTCTCTCCCCTCCCCACATTGAGAGGGAACAGAAGGAAAGCCAGAAGAAATTATAGATTAGTGAAATAGCTTTGAAATTTACATATTAAATTTGTCATATACTTGAAAAGAAAACTACAAAATAGATACTTGGTGAGTAGTATCATGTATAATTCTTTTCTGTTTCACAACATATGTCAAAATGCTCATTTTGGTTTTTATTAAGTTCAAGAGGAAAAGGAAAAGGGAGGGGGGACTCACCATTTCATTTGAATGATACAATGTTGAAAGGCTAATAGAAAAAAGGGGAAGATCATAGCCCTGAACTACTTCAGATTTCCAGAGAAAATCCTTTGGCATTTCCTTCCTTTTGGGTCAGTAAGCATCTTCTTAGGAGCCTGCATTTTTAGCAAGTAGAAAACTATTCTTGGTCTCATCTCCTAGCCAGAGACCTTTTTCCACATGTAAGCCACACTAAGATTGTTCTCTGAAAATCAATGGTATTTAGCTGCACGGTTTGTTGCCCATCGCTTCCCTGTACTTCTGAAAGTAATGAGCAACAAACCATAGAGGTATTCAGTGAGGGATAGGAGAGCTGCCCATTTGGAGGGAATTGTTTTTATAGCACGTGGACCCTGATGACCACAGAGACAAAAAGTGGGAAAATCCATCCATACCAGGTGGGGGACAACAACCTGCTAAGTCTGAACATGAGTGGGGCATATTTCATGAGCTGGAAGACTGTTATGACTTGGATCTAGAGCACCTTTCACTGCAGTTTGGATGTGTCTGCTCAGCCTCAGACAGTAGCCATTTCCTGTGGTGGGGTGGCAGTGCTTTCATTCTCTCCATGGGCAAGCCTATCAGTTCCAGGTGCTGCTGTGATAATTTTTACCCCTAGGGTCTATCTCTCTTTCCTCCCCAACTCCCTGCTTTCTTCCCTCAGGAGTGCATTATTTTCTCTGTTAAAAAAGAAAACAAAAAACAAGAAATAAATCTTAAAGTTAAAAAAAAAATCAATGGTATTTACCTGCTATTCAATGCCAAGCTACTAAAAAACTGCTTTAGGGGAATTCAGGGTCAATGTCCTCGTGAATCTGTATGGATGGTGAAAAATATAACATTAGTGCTAAAACTATGACTCCTCCAGCAATTTCTTTCCCTTTATCTCTAGTGTTATGCAAAATAGAGGGAATGAACTTCTTCCAACATTCCCCAAGTGTCCCAGAATCTGAAGCATGAACAAAGCCAGGAATTTATTTTTTTTAAACCCTTACCTTCCGTCTTGGAGTCAATACTGTGTATTGGCTCCAAGGCAGAAGAGTGGTAAGGGCTAGGCAATGGGAGTCAAGTGACTTGCCCAGGGTCACACAGCTGAGAAGTGTCTGAGGTCAAATTTGAACCTAGGACCTCCCGTCTCTAGGCCTGACTCTCAATTCACTGAGCTACCCAGCTGCCCCCTAAAGTCAGAGATTTTTACTGAAGAAATTAAAGAAACATAGGGTCATGTCTAAAGCTTTGTACATATGTGTACTTGGTGAGACTTGGGGGGTGATGACAAGAAGTATTCCCATGGAACACCATGTTAACCATAGAGAACAGAAAATGAAGGAAAAGTAGCTGTGCTCCTCTTTGGGGATCTCAGAGACAGTACATGAGACTGACTCAGTCCAATTTTAAGTTCAAGATCAGACTTGATTTCTACCTGATCTGACAAAGTGCCAGAGTATACCATATTTAAGATCATTTGATTGTCTCTGGCATAATTTACAGTATATATTTTCTTCCCCCACTTCATTTTTGTTAGCAGATGAGGCTTTTGTGATAATTTTGGTGTAAATTCTTTAGTATAGTTTTTAATACTTTTACTTTTGAAATTGTAGCTGTTGGGTGTGTACTACAATGATTGTAGTACAATTATACTGCGATTGTAGTTGACAACCCCCCCCCCCCCAACATTTTTTATCTTACTACCTCCATCTGCCATAACCAGAAGACCTTATAAGATCCTACCCTGAAAATGTAAGGTTTTTTTTGATGGGATGTCCATCTGTTGGGGAATGGCTAAACAGACTGTGGTATATGGTTGTGATGGAATACTACTGCCCTATAAGAAATGGTGAGCTGAGCAGATTAATTTTTTAAAAACTTGGAAAGAACTACAAGAAATCATGAGGAGTGAAAAGAGTAGAACCAAGAGAGGATTATATACAGTTACAGATTTAATATTTGAATAATAACTTGTAAATGTTCACCTCCAGAGAATGAACTAAGAAATGGAAACATGAAAGTGCAGTCTTATATGTTTTGCTGAATGGTGCCTTTGGTGGTGTGGGGAGGGAAGGGAAAAGCTGGATTTAAAAAATAAGAGGAATAAAAGAAAATGTAAGCTTGAGGTTTTTTTTTTCTTTTAAAAATATTAATTGGACAAACATTAACAAATATAAATGTTTTCACCTACAAAGACAAAGTTCCAAATTGCTTCCCAGAACTCTTGGACTAATTCACAACTCTACTAATAGAACTTTAGTGTGCCCTCCAAATTTTGTCATTTTCCCTTTTGATCAACTTCACTGATCTAATGTATATAGGGTAGAACCTCAGAATTTTTTAAATTAGAATTTCTCTTATAAATAATAATTTGGAACAATTTTTCTTATGGTTATTGAAAATTTGAATGCCATCTTTTGAGAACAGCCTGTTCATATCTTTTGCCCCTTATAGAATGACATATTATTATTTACTTTTGAGTCAAATCATTATAATTTGTGGATTTCAGAACCTTATTAAAGAAGTTTGCCACAAATATTTTTCCAACACTTCCTTGTTTCTTGTTGCAGTACTAACTGCATTGATTTTGTATGTGCAAAATGTTTGAATTTTTGCAATCAAAATGTTCATTTAACTTCTTAGCTGTTTCTTGTTGAGTACAAACTCCCCCCACCCCCATTCATAGTTGTAAAAGGTATCTTCTTCCTTTCTTCTCTAAAGTATTCAATGTGACCTTTTATATCTAGGTCTTGTATCCATTTGGTGTTTGTTATGGTATATAGTGTAAGATACTAAATCCACTTTGATTTTTTTCTAGTATTCATTCCAATTTTCCTAGACATTATTTTCAAATAGTGAGTCATTACCCCAGCAGTTGGTATCCTTCTTATTGAATACTATGCTACAATACTAATTGCTTTGAGGTCTTTGTATCTAAACTGTTTCACTGATCAACTTTTCTAATTTTTAATAAGTACCAAATTGTTTTGATTATAATTGCTATGTAGTCATATTTTGAGCTGTAGTGTTAGTAGACACCTTCTTTCCTACTTTTTTTTATTATCCACATTGAGATTCTTGACCTTTGTTTCTCTAGATGAATTTTCTTCAAACCTGCATTTTATTTTTTAAAAAATTATTTTCAGGGGGCAGCTGGGTAGCTCAGTGTATTGAGAGCCAGACCTAGAGACGGGAGGTCCTAGGTTCAAATTTGACCTCAGACACTTCCCAGTTGTGTGACCCTGGGCAAGTCACTTGACCCCCATTGCCTAGCCCTTACCACTCTTCTGCCTTGGAGTCAATACTGTGTATTGACTCCAAGACGGAAGGTAAGGGTTTAAAAAAAAAATATTTTCAGTTCTAATTCTTTCCTTCCTTTGGTTCCCTCCCCTTGCTCATTGAGAAGGTAAAAAAAATATGAAATCCATTCTATAGATGAAGTCATAAAAAACATTTCCATGTTAACCATGTTATGGGGAAAAAAAGAAAAAATATCTTTTAATCTTCACTTAGAGTTCGTCAGTTCATCTTTGCATGTGGATAGCATTTTTCATCGTGAGACCTTTGGAACTATCTTGGATCATTATCTTGATCAGAGTAGCTAAGTATTTCACAGTTGACTATTGTTACAGTTTTATTGTTTCTGTAACAGTATTTTCCTAGTTCTGTTTACTTCATTCTATCAGTTTATGTAAGTCTTCCCAGATTTTTCTGAAATTATTCCCCTTCAACATTTCTTATAGCACAATATTACTCAATATACCACAATTTGTTCAGCTGTTCCCAGTTGAGAACACTCCCTGACTTTTTAATTCCTTGCCACCACAAAAATATCTATTCTAAATCTTTTTGTGTGTGTGGGTCTTTTTCTTTGATCTCTTTGAGGCAGACCTAGTAATAGTATTGTTGGGTCAAAGGATATGCACAGTTTTATAGCTCTTTGGGCATAGTTCCAAATTAGTCTCCAGAATGGTTGGATCAGTTCACAGTTCCAACAATATATTACTATACCTATTTTTTCCATCGCCTTCAGGATTTGTAATTTTTTTTCCTTTTTCTGTCATGTCAGCTGATGGGTGTTAAGTAGTATCTCAGAGTAGTTTTAATTTGTATTTTTCTATTTATTAGTGAGTTTGAGCATTTTTATATATCGATAGCTTTTATTTCTCCTGAAAACTGCCTATTCGTAGCCTTTGTCCATTTATCAACTAGGGAATGACTTGTTTTTATAAATTTGGCTCAGTTCCCTATATATTTTTGAGATGAGACCTCTATAAGAGAAACTTGTGGGGGGCAGAGTCAAGATGGCAGCTTAGCAAGCAGCAAAAGTTCAGACCTTGTGGAAGACCCTTTCTTAACCAATACAGACTGAATGCTCCTAGGGCACCGAAATTCAATCTGAACAACAGGACAGAAGCGGGGAACCCTCCCTCTGGACTCAAATCAAAAGGTACGCCCCCCAAAAGCCAGAATTTGAGAATATTCAGGGATAAGGGGAAGGCAGAGGGTAGGTGTCAGGACCCCTCCCTCACAACCCAGAGGGCTGAGCCCCCAGCAGCAGCAGGAACCTCTGAGCGGGCAAAGGTGCTGGTTTGGAGGGTTTACCTTGTGAGCAGCGGGGCGCCGGGCTCGGAGCATCCAGCTTGGACAGTGGGAAGGAGGCCAGGGAGAAATGGGCAGTGGCTGGGTCCCTCCATAGGGCTCCAGTCTCACCCTTGCCTCGGGCACATCCAGACCAATCTAGTTAAACATAATCCCATCAGAACTCCTCAGAGTTTAGGGAGGCAGGCAAAGGCACTTGCGGACAGCAGAGAAGCAGCTGGAGGGAACTGGAGAGAGCCTGGGCGTCCCAGCCTTCCAGGAGTCTTCAGAGCCTCAGAGCTCCATACCACATATAGCCCAACCCAATTGAACTCAATCCAATCAAAAGCCTCCAGAGGACAGGGAAGCTAACATTCCTCCCCTAGAGGCTGTACCAAGAGATCTGACAAAGCTCCAAGAGAGGAGACTGACAGCCCCAAAACCAAAGCAAAATGAGAGGAGCAAGAGCACAGCCAAATACAGAGAGCAAAGAAGGGGTAAACTCGAGCAAAAAACAGAAAAAGAAGAAAGAAATTACAATAGATAGCTTCTGCACAGGTAATGAGCAAAGAGCGATTGAAACAGAGGGGGAAGGATCAGCAAAGGAAAAATCAGAAATCCCAGCGAATTGGATACAGGCTTTGGAAGAACTCAAAATGCAATTCAAAACACAATTAAGAGAGGATAAAGACAATTGGGAAAAGAACTTAAAAACTAAGATAAGTCATCTGGAAACAGAAAATAGTGTTTTGAAAGCCAAAATCAACCAGCTAGAAAATGAGGCAAAGGAGATGAAAGATGAGGCAAAGCAGATGAAAGATGAGGTGAAGAAGATGAAAGATGACCTCCAAATAAAATCCAACCAAAAGGAAAAGGATGACCAAAAAACTAAGGATGAAATCCAGTCTTTAAGAACAAGAATACAACATCTAGAATCAAGTGACCTCACAAGGCAGCAAGACACTATAAAACAAAACCAAAAGAATGAAAAAATTGAGGAAAATATGAAACATCTCATTCACAAAACAGAGGATTTAGAAAATCGTTCAAGGAGAGACAATTTAAGAATTATTGGCCTACCAGAAGACCATGACAAAAGAAAAAGCCTTGACATTATATTACAGGAAATTATTAAAGAAAACTGCCCTGAAATCCTTGAACAAGAGGGAAAAGTGGAGATTGATAGAATCCACAGATCACCTCCTGTACTTAATCCCCAACTGACAACACCCAGGAATGTTATAACCAAATTCAAGAACTATCAGACCAAAGAAAAGATATTACAAGCTGCCAAGAAGAAGTCATTCAGATACTAAGGAACCACAGTGAGGATAACTCAGGATCTGGCTGCATCCACACTGAAAAAAAGAAAGACATGGAATACAATATTCCAGAAAGCAAGGGAACTAGGTCTACAACCAAGAATCAACTACCCAGCAAAACTGACTATATTCTTACAGGGGAAAGTATGGTCATTCAACAAAATAGAAGAATTTCAAGAATTCGTAAAGAAAAGACCAGACCTGAACAGAAAATTTGATGTCCAAGCACAGAACTCAAGAGAATCATCAAAAGGTAATAAAAAAGAGGGGGAAAAAAGAAAAACAAAAAAAAATTTTTTAAGAGACTCAATAAGATAAAATGATATGTATCCCTATAAGAAAAGAGGTCATTGGTAACTCTTAAAAACTGTTGTTATTACCTGGGCAGCAAAAAGAAGTATACTTAGAGGGAACAGCAACAAACTGTATAGGATAAAAGGACAAGACATAAATATGTATATAGATATATGCATGCAAAAATACATATGCATGAGTATGCATATATATATATAATTAGAGCTTAAATAGGTTAATATTAAAAGAAATGGGAAAAGAAACAAATGGGGATAAATTTATATGTCATAAAGAAGCTCATGGTGGGAGGGGGGAGAACATCAATACACTGGAAGGGTAAAGAAGTCAGAGACAGGAAATGCTCAACTTTTATGTGCTTTGAAAGTGACTCAAAGAGGGAAAAACAATCCAATCCATTGGGGGTAGAGAATAGATTTGCACCCTATAGGGGAGTAGAAGGGTAACAAACGGTCTGGTGGGGAGGGAAGAAGTACAAGAGAGGGAGGGAGCGGGGGGTTAATTTTAGAAAGACTACAGGGAAAATAAGGGAGGGAATAAATAGGGAGGGGGGTAGAAAGGGAAGTAAAATAAGGGTGGGAACAAGGGGGACTGTTCAAAAGCAAACATTGGAGTAGAAGGAAATAGTGAAAGAAGAAAAGGCAGGTAAAGGAGCAGAAATCAAAATGCTGGGAAATACACAGCTAGTAATCATAACTCTGAATGTGAATGGAATGAACTCACCCATAAAACGCAAGCGAATAGCAGAGTGGATTAGAGTCCAAAACCCTACCATATGCTGTTTACAAGAAACACATATGAGAAAGGTAGATACACATAGGGTGAAAGTAAGAGGGTGGAGCCAAATCTATTGGGCATCAACTGACAAAAAGAAGGCAGGAGTCGCAATCATGATATCTGACAAAGCCTAAGTAAAAATAAATCTAGTTAAAAGAGATAGGGAAGGTAATTACATCCTGATAAAAGGCAGTATAGACAGTGAGGAAATATCTGAACTCAACATATATGTACCAAATGACATAGCATCCAAATTTCTAAAGGAGAAAATAGAGGAACTCAAGGACGAAATAGATAGAAAAACTATACTAGTGGGAGACCTGAACCTTCCTCTATCCGAACTAGATAAATCAAACCAAAACATAAATAAGAAACAGGTAAGAGAAGTGAATGAAATCTTAGAAAAATTAGAGTTAGTAGACATGTGGAGAAAAATAAATAGGGACAAAAAGGAATATACTTTCTTTTCTGCAGCACATGGTACATTCACAAAAATTGATCATGTATTAGGGCATAAAAACATTGCAAACAAGTCCAAAAGAGCAGAAATAATAAATGCAACTTTCTCAGATCACAATGCAATGAAAATAATAATTAGTAAGGGAACATGGAGAGGTAAATCAAAAATTAATTGGAAATTAAACAATACGATTCTCCAAAACCAGTTAGTTAAAGAACAAATCATAGAAACAATTAATAACTTCATTGAAGAAAATTACAATGATGAGACATCCTTTCAAAACCTATGGGATGCAGCCAAAGCAGTACTCAGGGGGAAATTTATATCCTTGAGTTCATATATTAACAAATTAAGAAGGACAGAGGTCAATGAATTGGGCATGCAAATTAAAAAATTAGAAAGTGAACAAATTACAAATCCTCAGATGAAGACTAAGTTAGAGATCCTAAAACTTAAAGGAGAAATTAATAAAATTGAACGTCAAAGAACTA